>NW_016161971.1:33810-46731 GCF_001687245.7 Rhagoletis zephyria | reverse complement strand
TATTTCATATATATAACCATGTACATGCATATACATATGTATGTACATGTAGGTATACAGGCATTTGCATATATGTATACACCAATGTCGTAAACAGGGTGTGGTTGACAACTCAGGCAGGCTGTCTTTTAAGATACTATTATGCAAAAAAAAAGATATGAACAAGCGATTCAAAATTCATAACAAAATTTCAATTTGACGTTATAGCATGGTTCTTCTGAGAGCCATGTCAAATTCAATCACACTTTGTTAATACATTTCGGTCCTACCTCTAATTTCTTAAAACTATTGTTCTTGGGGGGTTTACCCCTTTCTTTTCTTTTGCCTTAACTAGTTTAAGCTTACTTTCTAACCTTGTGTTTTTTTTTATTATTATTATTTTTTTTTATTATTATTTTTTTTTTATTGAAAAAAAAGCTTAGTTTAGGCCCGAAGGACTCACCCTTGTTGCAGCAGGCTTGGGTGTGGCCTGCTGTTGTTGTAGTCGCTGGGGTTGTGCGCTGTTGCGCGCTGTTGTGTCTGGTGTTGCGCACTGTTGTTGCTGGTGTTGCGCGTTGTTGTTGCTGGTGGTGTGCGCTGTTGTTGTTGGTGTTGCGCTGTTGTCCACGCTGCTGTGTCGGGCGTTGTTGCACTCGCTGCTGTGGCGGTTGTTATTGTCGATGGCGCGGTGTTGCTTCCGCGCGTTGTTGCACCCGCTGCTGTGGCGGTTGTTGTTGTCGATGGCGCGGTGTTGCTTCCGCGCGTTGTTGCACCCGCTGCTGTGGCGGATGTTGTTACCTGCGCACGTTGTTGCTTCGCTGCGCGCTGTACTCGCTACTGTGGCGGTTGTTGCTGCTGGCGCGTTGCTGCTTCCTATAGCGCGTGTTACGTGCGCGGTGTAAAAATAATGAGAGGACTTTAAGTAAAGAGAACTATATATACCACGTTTATACGTAAGCTATTGGCAAATAAAGATAATGTGCAAATACCTAACCCACTCTATTCGATGGTGAAAAATTCTTTTTTAATATTGCCTGATTATAAAAAGGCAATAATATGACCATCGAAAAAGAAAATAAAGTTAAAAATGGCAACGTTTTGATTATTAAAAGGCAATAAGATGACCATCGAAAAAGAAAATAAACCTAAGAATGGCGGCGTCTTGCGCTTATTTGCAAATAGTACCACTAATCAATAGTTGCGATCCCGTACGAGTCCGTACTAGTCAGAATCAGTCAGATTTTACTGGAAATCGATCCCGTACTCGGTTCTCTGACTATTGAGAGGACAAAAAAGAGAGTAAATACGGTTCTCTCTCTGTCAGATGTTACCAGTTTTAGTCCGAGAATTTTTTTTTTGGTAAATTCTGGTAAATGTGTCAAACGATCAGCTGTAGTGTGTTTGGCAACCAAATTGTAAACAAAAGAAAAGTGCACTCTGCTAATTCATGTTGAAAAGAGTTTGGAATTATTTTTGGTTATTTACATGTGTGAGCTGGGTGTGTTTACATACATAATAAGCAAAAATTTACAACCAAAATTTGGAGGTTATGTTGAAGTTAACAGAAGTTACCATTTGTTACTAGAAAGCGATCCCGTACTTTTCAATGTTAATCTCTCGCTCTGAGCAAATTTTTATTTTTTGACAGTTTTACTAGTCCGAGGAATACGGGATTGCACCTAATACTTATTTGCGTGATTTAGTTATTTGCAAGTAAAAAATTAACTCAGCGTCTATACGGCAAAGTTTACCATTTTGCTAATTGTTATTTGCAGATAATACGTGCGTATAAACGTAGTAATAGATTCTCTAGTCAAGAAATATAATCTGGAATATGCTAAGCTATATAAAACACCCATGGAAACAAACTTGAGACTAGAACCAGCTGATGAGGTAAATGAGCAAGTAAAATATCGGAATTTGATTGGAGAATTACTATACATATGCACCGGAACAAGGCCAGACGTTGCGTTTAGTGTGAATTACTTAAGCAGGTTTCAAAGTGCTTATAATGAAACACATTTTAAGTACGCACTGAGAGTATTGAAATATTTTTACCTGACAAAAAAGCTAAAATTGATATACACTAAATCCGAAAGAGCGGATGTGATGGATAGCTTGGTAGATTCAGATTGGGCTGGTGATGTTACGGATAGAAAATCCACGTCAGGATTCATAATAAGGCTGTTCGATAATGTAATATATTTGAAATATCATAAACAAAAGTCAGTTACTAAGTCATCGACTAAGGCCGAATACGTAGCACTGTCAGAAGCACCAACTGAAGTAAAATTCATAAAAGGTCTCTTAAATGAAGTATTTAAAATTAAGCTCAAGGCACCAATTAGAGTGTACGAAGATAATTCAGGAGCGGTATCAATTGCGAAAATGGAAAACTTTTCAAAGAAAACCCAATACATTGAAGGACAATACCATATTTATGAAAACTATGAAAAAGGAACTATCGATATTGTTAAAATAGATACGAAAGACAATATTGCTGATATTTTGACAAAGTCACTTGTAAACCTAAATTTAATAAATTAAAACAAAAATTAAAATTAAAATGAATATTTTTTTACATACCTAAGTGTACATTAGTACCTATGTTTTTGTCTCGAGTAACTATTAGTACTTTAAGTATACATCTGGCAACTCTGTATGTTGAAACATTTTGATATACACGTTCCTTTTCTGGTCTCTCACTTTGTTCACCAACATGCGTGTGTGCAGTCAATCAGCAAACTCTTAACTTATTAAATGTTAAAAACTGAACCACGAATAAATAAATTATAATTAACTAAATCTTTATTACTCAACGAAATGAATTCATATAACCTTCAAACGTAATTTTTACATGTCTTTTTGCTGAAATCTAATTAAAGAAATTCACCCACGCTATCGAGACTATCGACGGCAGCGCACTATCGGAAAAAATAACTATCGGCACAATCGATAGTGACCAGTGTTGCCAAACATGGGCTTTTCCTACCAAAACTGGTATGTTTTTTTTCATTTGGTAGGCTTGATTGGATTTTGGTAGGTTTCGGGACAATGAGTAATAGTTATTTGCGAAAAATAGAAAATATGTACGTATCTCCAAATATTTTAGCAACCTTTTTTACACAAATATTTCACCGGTGCGTTCGTATAATGACGGCCACAAACATGTAAATATATCTGATTCCTAAGTACAAACGTATACCTTATTATAGCCAATATGCAATACGGACATCCATATATCGTGACCTAAGGGTGAAAAGGTGCCAAGTCCATTTTTAGAAATTTTTCTGGAGAGATGAAAAATCGATGTAGTTTCGTATTACCTGTCATTCTGCATCAAAAACTAAACTTAAAAAAAAAATGGACTTGGCACCTTTTCACCTTTAGGTAGCGATATAATTTATGGCGTACTTGGACTAGAGGTGGGCACGTGAGTAATTTTGGCCCACGTTCACGCACGCTCACGTTGATGGTTTTTTAAATCACGCACACTCACGTCTTGCTATATTTTTTTCAATCACGTTCACGTACGCTCACGCACGGTTTCTCGCGAATTTTTTTTTGAAATTTAAGCTTTATTTATATAAATAGTATTTCATATAAATAGCTTTTTATCTCACAAGTATTATTACAAAAGCTTGGCCAAACGCCTAGCAAGGGCTGAAGGCACTATTATTATTTTAACATATTTCAGATATACATACTTATGTATCTATTACGGCTATAAAAAAGAATTGGTATCAATATTTATTGAACGTATGTAATATTAAAATGACATTAGCTCATATTTTTGTTTAAAAATAAAATTGTGTCGAGGTTTTCACCAAGCAGTCGTGTACGTCTTTCTTCCAGAATTCTGCCTGACACAGAAAAAACTCTTTTACTAGTTGCTGAGCTAGCTGGTACGTTTAAAATTTGCCTTGAAAGACTTCTAAGAAGGGGCAAATCTTTAACTTTCTCCCAAAATTTTGAAACATCGTCACAACTTTTGTTTTCCGATTTTTTCAAATAAATCTATATTTCCGTATTAATTTCTTCAAATATTGTTTCTGCAGATTCATTTGTCGCATCTTTGAATTCGTCAAAAGCTGCACGGGTTTTTGCCCTTTTCGAGGTAGAAGGAATGTCATCGTACAGAATTTCGGAATCGTGCTGAGGGCGAGCGCTCTTTTCTTCAAGTGCAGTCTACCTAAGTAAGAGTAGAATAGATGTGAAAATAGTAACGCTTTTCAGCTGTTCATCGGCGCCCTGATTCCATTTTGTTGCCAGCACAACAATGAGTTCAAAGCAATTGCTTTGAAAAAGTCACCCGGTACTATCCCTGCTACAACACATTCTTGAGTGACACTGACATGCAATTTCTTTAAAGTTTGCGCCTGACTGTAGGCAAACCGAAAAACTGCAGATGTGCAAATGAATATAACAGAATGCATCCAATTTCAAAGGAAAAAGAATAAATGTTGCAACTTAGTGAAAGTTAAACAGTAAGTTTACGAATTTATTTTAGATTAAAATACAAATAAGTAGTTACATACATACATATGTGAAAATGACATGATTGACGAAAATCTAACTCACGCACACTCACGCACGCAAAAATTTCAGGCACGCACGATCACGGATATTACATGATTTTTCACTGAAAGCCGCTCACGCTCACTGGTGAAAAAGCGTGACACGACGTGTCATGTAGAAATGCACGACTTTTGCCCATCTCTAACTTGGACCAAGATTCCAGAAAAGTCTGCCAATGGGCTCGTACTCAACCATATTTCGGGCGGAAGTCTTCCCAATCGAAGTCTGTGTTCGCGAATGTCATCGTAGAAGGCAAATGAGGCCAGAATAAATATTATGTCGGACATTCAGGCAGCGTTAAAGGCCTCAGAGTCTTTTAAAACGGCATCAAGGCTTGTAAACTCTTGAACCACCTGCGAGCCCACAATAGCGTCACGCATGAAGGGTTTGAAGGCAACGAAAGGGCTGACTGTCTCGCAAAGCGTGAAGCCCAAATGCGTTTGCATCCTAGCCTTTCTGTGGTACATCTAAAGGGTACACTGCAGACCTACTTAGGAGCTAGCTGGGAATAATCTCAAATTGCTGCCTACTGGCGGAAGTCAAAGGGAATAATACAGCAGGAACTCCAAAAGACACCTTGAACTTAGAACTCTTACTGGCAACCTGACAGTATACTGCAAGTTAACGTACGGTTTTAATTAAATGGGTCTTTCTGTAGAGACACACTGTAGGGTTTGTCGGCTGGTGAAAGAAACCCCAGAGTATATTCTACGTGCCTGTCCACGAAGCATGAATCATATATTGATACACCTTGGAGAACGATTGCCTTCTCCATCTAAAATTTGGAAAATGGCCTCATCCAAAGTGCTGAGCTTTTTAAATAGCCTAATACTATGTCTCCATTAAAAGATCTACCTATTAAGATTTAATAAATCGAGTTGCTAAATCTTAACCATCTCCATTGCCACAACGAGTTTGACGTTCACATTTTGAAATATTTGACGTTTGATTATGTATGTTTTTATAAATACAGTTGCGGACATTGAAATACACACAAAACGGTAAATAACAACATTTGCTGAAAGAAAAACTTTTAAAATTCGGTAATGGTTTGGGGAAATGAACTCTCTTCATAAGCCGAAAATCCAATCGTAGGCCTTTGGCATATCATGAAGACCTAGCTAGCAAAAATGACTGCCAATGCATTTCTTGAGTCGAATTGAGTTCTAGAGGATTTTTTGTGCAATGTTATCGAAGCAGTATTATAGGAAGCGAAGAAGACTCTGCATTATATTATCATAAAACATATGAATTCTGAATTTTTAGTTTTTAAAATCATATATTCTTGATTTATTAAAGCAAAAGTTATGTAAATACTAATAATTTGGCTTTAAAACTAACCAAAATATAAAAACACTCCTAAGAATATGAAAATGCATGTTTTTTTAATCGGCTAGATTTCAATGTCCGCAGCTGTATATTGAAAATACAAATGTCATTTGACTTATGGCATGTGAATATGTGGATGCCACACCTAACAAATTGTATTTATTGATCAATTTTATTGAAGATTTAGCGAAGTTTTAACTTAAATCTACAGCCTTTCGAGATTTAATTTTATATGGCAAATCTCGAAAGATTTAACGTACAATCCCGTCAGAGGGCTAAATCTTCATTAAATCTCGCAATGGAGACATAGCCTAAGGTTGGAGTGATTACAACTTTGATTTAGCACAATATATCTTCTTAGGTCGCAGCGCGGGTACCTTCGACGTAGTAATATCGTCACTAGACACGAATAAAGAGCTCAGAAAAACTCTTTGGGGAGTTCTGGGGAATACTGTTGCACTCGAAAATATAGTTGACCGCGGACATAAGTTTGTGGGTCTTTCTTCGCTGTCAAAGAGGTTAACGCGGCTTTATTTGCCGTCACCTATGTTAAGAGTCTTTCTTCCCCGAAATTTTTTTACGCCTCTTTTCGCTATCAACTTTTGAGCTCGCGTCTTTATTCGTATCTAGTGACGATATGTATGTATGTGTAAAGAGACATATGTACATATGGATAAGTCTATACAGTAAAATTAATCGTTATACGCAGTTAATTTGTTTTTATTAATCTAGTTGTGCTTTAGTTTTACTAGTTTATGTTAACTATGTTTTTAAAAAATTTGACATTGAAAACAAATATTAAAACTCAAAAAAATTTTTGGTAGGTTTTGGTTGGTTATGGTAGGAAATTTTGGTAGAAAAAATAAATTTGTCTGTGGCAACGCTGATAGTGTCCACTATCGATAGTTTGCCACCACTACCGTTTATGCACAATTAGCATGAATCAATTAGGGGACTCCCTTAAACTCGTAAAGTCATAAACCGTGTAAAACTCGCAAGTTTACGAGGCTTTTATGGGAATGCCGCCTTTGTGAAAAGGTGTAAATAGGTGCGTAAAGTGACTGTTTGACAGATCAACCAGATTGTGTGAAGCAATTTTTGTTTCGTAGTATTTCCTATAACATCCCCCCATCTTGTCTATTATCACTTTTGGCTAAAATACAATTAAAAATGCCAAAAATTATCAAAAAACATAAGTCAAATACAGTCATTTTATTCGCGTGTTGTTTTTTTAATTTATTTTCATTATTTTATCATACATTTTAGTATAAAAATTTCGGTCACTCGGGAACACTGAATTTTACGAGGTCGTTTCCCTCGCAAGGTTCATAGAATACAAGGTTACGACATCAGCCATGGCCGTCATCTTGATGACGTGGATGGCTAAATTTTTGGAGTTGCCAGATTCCTAAAAAATTATTTTATAAAAATACACTATTTTAGTCAAAAATACATCACGTTTTATTTCAAAAATGTGTAACCCTGATATATACCGTTTGACAATTTGCGTTGAAGTTTGTGCATTTTTCTGCGTCTTTGAGTTTATTTAAATTATTAAAAATTTGAGTGCGTTGTTTTCGATTGCAAAAATTATACTGAAAAAAATAATTTTAGGTTTCACCGAATATCTAAAGATTAATTGCAATTTCGGTAGCGAAATTTAGCCAATGTTATGAGCGCTTTTTATTTAAAAATGCGCGAGTGCGTTCTGCTCACTTTCAAGAATAATCTCACCAGCGAATTTCAATAAGCATTCGATTTAAATTTCAGTTGTCACTATTGCACGAATATTATTAAGTTAATCCAGTTTCACGGGAAGTTATAACATTTTATGTTGTTAAAATAAGCTTTGCCACGATTTTATATCAAAAATGCCCATTTGATTAGGATTCCTAAAATACGCTGCACGGCAACTATATTTCCTGCGTTTTGTGTACTCTCCTTCTTCGTAAAATATTTCAGGCAATGAGAACTCAATTCGCAACTACGTCATTGGAGGTAAACGAATTTTTGACAGCACCATGTCGTAACCTTCTATTCTATGAACATTGTTTGCCTCGTAAATTTACGAGGGCTCATAAATATAAGGAGAAGCAGGTATAAAAAAATGGGTAGGTGTACAAAATTAAATACTTAGAGCAGAGGTGGCCAAAACTCACACAATCATATATTTCAATTTTGCTAAATGATGAGAGAATGAAGAGAATAAGTCGCTCACGCGTCTAATGCAAACAATGTTGTCGACGATTTCGAGGTGCAAAATATAAAAAAAGGGTTTTTTTTTATTATGTGAATAGTGTGAAAGGTAGAGATTATATTAAAGAATTAACCGTTTAATATAGTTTAATTCACTTTCATTGCTTGCTTAGATTTTTTATTATAATTAAAGGTAAAATTGAAGCAAATAGTTGAATTAGTTTGTATTAATCTTCATATTTTGAAGTAAAAAAAGGGATTTTTAGCACTATTTTAAATTCATCTTTTTATTTATGTGCATATGTACGTAATAATTTATTAATTCAATATATGGGAATAAGAGGGAATGATGCTTAACAAAAAAGTTTGTCGCCCGTGCAATTTCTTCATGACACACCAAACATTGTGCCCTCCCTTCCTATTACTAGTGAGTAAAAAATCTACCTTCGAATCCATATTATACATTTTTACCGTGTCTTGCAGCGACTTGATTACATGAAAGCAGAGGTGTTAAGTAATGCAATACTTATTGACTTTTGCATTCATTTGATTGGGGGTCAAATGATTGCAATAATTTTTTGCTAGTCATGACTGGGACTAAAAAAAGTTAGTACTTATTCATTTTTGTTAGTCATGACTAAAAAGTCATCGGCATTCTTTAATTACTTGAATGCAATCATTTTATTACAATCAGAAAATGATTGCAATATAAAGTCGTTTGCAGTCTTTTTAAGCTGTTCATTGTTAAAGTCTGAACCTTAATTTAGAATCTAAGCTTAAATCATACTATCTTTCTAATTAGTACACTGAAGCAAATAAGAGCACAATAAATGTTACGTTACTCGTGCTCTGAAAGTGAAAAACAAAAATAAGCAAGACAACCAAAAGCACCATGCGAGGCCGGCTGTAATGATTTTTTTGACTTCTCTTTTAATGGTAAATCGAGTAAACAATTTAAAAAATTTTTTATATCCGTAAACAAATTTTAAATTTACTTTCAAGATGATCCAGTGCATCAGAGTATGAATACTTCTACGTCAGTTGAGGAAGAATTTCTCTCATACATGGTAGACAAATCTACATCGACTTCCATGCTGAACCGATATCCCAGCATTAAAAAAGCGTACTAAGTATAATAAAGCCTTGCCATCTTCAGCTGCACTGGAGCGGCTTTTTTCGTTTGCTTCATTGCTAAATACTCCTCGTCGTGGAACTCTTTCTGACAACAATTTTGAAAAATTGTTGTTACTCAAAGTAAATCAAGGAGTTTGTATTAGTCCTTCAGAACTTTATTATATCTTTAATTTTTAAGAAAACAAATTAAGTGCGCCTTTGAAGGAAATCAAAAACAACTTAAAAAATACATTGACAATTTCATCACGTTATGTTTATACATATGTAACTTGCTAATTTTTGCGATTGAAATTTCTACTATTATTTGTAATTATAAGTAATTTGATATTTTTGGTTTATATGTACTTGGGAGTTTTCGCAGCTTGCAGTATTTATATTTATGTAACATAATTAATTTTTTGGTTGTTTGTATATATATATGTTTGTACATAAATATGTGTATTTGTTATTTTGTAAGAGTTTTTCATTATATCTATGAATAAAAAATAAATGATGCCTAATAATTGAGTTATAATTTATTTTTGTCAAACTTTTTTATTTTTATTACTAAATGACTGCTTTGAAATATCGTTATTCACCGATGACTGCAAAATGACTGACCAGTCATGAATAACAAAAAAGACTGGTGACTTGGAGTTTTGCAGTCTTTAGTAAAAAAAAGTGACTGAAAGGCTGCAGTTAAAAATTGCTAGTCAATGAATGTGACTGCAACGATTTTCAGTCACGTTGATTGCATTACTTAACACCTCTGCATGAAAGTTTCGCATCGATGGAGCACGACCACAGCAAAACCATATCGTCGGCATCACTAATTCATAGAGTATGCTCATGTATGTGTGAAAGCAGCGCAGATTTTTTCTCGTGTAAGTGTGAAAGCAGAAGAGAAAAATTTGGCACGCGTGCCTATGAAATGACCACCCTTGAGCATAAGGTGGAAATAAATAAAGGTGACAGCCGACTCATGAGGAAATACTTAAAGGAGGTAGTCAATAACACGGAGGTAAAAGAAAATATTGGAGAAGTGATAATAAATAACACCAAGTACGTAGACGGCTTTGAAATTGCGGAAGACTTAAATAATTTTGTCGTGGACAGCATTTTGGAAATACATACCAATATAGAGTGTGTAAACTATGACTTTTTCGAGCAACGAGCTTCCAAGTACGCTAAAATTTGAAGAGGTCTCAACGGAAGACATTCTTCAAATTGCCAAAAAAATTTAAGTTGAAAATTGGGGGAACAACCTACTATCTGAAGGTGTTATTAAGGACTCTGCTGATTATATGGGATATTTCTATGCCCTACTTATAATTAAGGGTCTCCAACAGGCCTTATAAAGAGATCGTGTAAGTACTTGTGAAGAAGATATAAAACATTGGTGTACAGGTGAATAGTAGAACCGCACTCTATATACTGCCCTACGATTTTCTTCCTAGCGGGGGACTCATATGTAGATAAGCTGTAAAAAATGCAAAACCGAGCAATGAACAAACCGTACGACACACCAACAAGATGTATGCTTGAAACCATGAACTGGCTAAGCGTGAAGCAACAAGTTTTTTACCACGCTATGAAACTTGTGTACAATGTTAAGAAGGGAAACCTGCCGGATTGTCTTACCGATAATCTCCCATATATATATGAGACCCATACATATTTTTTGAGAGAGAATAACAGCTTCAGACTCCCGAAGTATAGAACGGAAGTAGACAAAAAAAAATTTCTTTATAAAGGCTTAAAGTGCTTTAATGAATTACCAGAGGCTATAACAAATTGTGATACTATCACTCTTTTCAAGCGGCTGCTATATGACTATTGTAGAACGCAGCCTACAAGATAGTGATGTATCAACAATAGCGTGGATTGGAAACCAGGCCTTTCCAACCACCAAGATATCGAGACTAGGTGGATCGGAAACTCGACCTTTCCGACTATTTACCTAGAGTACATTAAAACCCTTAGATAATAAACAATAAATGAGCGGATTGGAAACTAGGCCTTTCCAACCGTCACGAAAGCGCGATTGGGTGGATCGGAATTCGGCCTTTTCGACCACCCAGGAGATATCAAGAAACGGAGTAACCCAAAAAGTATAGCGCGGATTGGAAACTCGGCCTTTCCAACCGTCTACATAACTTCCGGAAAATTGCATGCTTTTATATTGACATAAAATAATTGCAGTGATAAACAAATAATGTTATTTAAAAATTTCCGTAGAGCATATTGTATTTAATATTTAATACTTAAATTTTAAATATAAATCTAATTATAAGAATTTAAATCTTTTTTGTAATATAAGTCTAGCAGACTGTAAAAAATATAAAAAGAAAAACAAATAAAAAAATAAAAAAAATAGAGCCCTATACAAATTTTAACAGTTCTTTTTACGAGTAAATTTACGAGCTTTGCGAGGCTTGGGAGGCTTTTACGAATTTAAGGGAAGACCCCTTTTGTGCGGGAACGAAACTGTTGTTCGTATCGATACTAAAGTGTGTTGCGTACCAACGAATATTTTCTTACGCTGGGAGTTTCGTTCAGCGTAGTCACGTTGGTAATTTTTTACCAATGTTAAGATTCACTAAATCGCATGCCCTGATGTTGACCCAAGGGTTAAGGATATCCGCTAGGTCAGCTCTTTGTAATCTTTATAATCAGCCCATTCGTCATTGCTATGTTCTAGCATGTATGTGCATATGTACATATGTATTCTCATGTTCTATGTGAGTATGTAGCAATATGTATGTATTTGCAAATAAGTAGTTATAAGAGATGTTACAATGCACATATGGATTTATATACCTACAAGGTGAACCGATCTGCGGCAAAATAAGAAACGTTAGCAAATATGTATATACAGGGTGTCCCAGAAGTAACCTGCCAAACTTGAGGAGAAGGTAGGTGGGGTGGTGAGCTCCGTGATAAACAAAAAATTTTCAGGTAAAAGTGTCACCGCTTTTGAAATATTTAAATTTTTTTGATTAAAGAAAAGAAAAATCGTGCCTTTTCATGTATTTTCTTTAACTGCATCTACAAACAAGGCTATACTTTGTAAATTTTTTATGTAATATACTTCCAGATAGTTGCTTCTCCATATTCAAATGCCATGTAGTAAAAATATATTAAGGAACCATTATAAAATTAGGACTATTTTGGGATTTTTAACTTTTTGATATTTTGTTCCCCAACTTTGACTTTCTCTGGTGAAAAAAATGTACTGAGCTATAACTTTACATTACATAAAAAAAAATTGCTCATTTAATAGATATTTCAGAAATGTGCCACTCTTACTATTTCGAATAGAAAAAAAGTTATAGCCGCTTTTGTGTGTAAAGGACCGAGACACGCTAGAATGTATTTAATAGATTTAAATTTAAGTTGCTCTTATTACTGGCCAATGACATGCTAAATAGTACAAAGGTACATTATTACATGCTCCTGACATTATTTTATGTTACTTACCGGGATTCGGACTAGAGCCAGTAACAAGGGCTATATCTATCATTATTTTTTGTGAAGGATGGGTTCACGTGAAATAGAATATACAAGAGTTGTTTGAAGAAAAATTTATTCATTTATTGATAAAATATGCTCAAATTGGCGACCTTCTACTCTAATACAAGCTCGGCACCTTTTAAGAAAAGAAGCTTTTAGAGATCTTAAACTCAATTGGGCTATCTCAGCAGCAGCTCCATTTATTTGTTCCCG
>NW_016161971.1:12115-31043 GCF_001687245.7 Rhagoletis zephyria | reverse complement strand
CGCTGCTGTGGCGGTTGTTGTTGTCGATGGCGCGGTGTTGCTTCCGCGCGTTGTTGCACCCGCTGCTGTGGCGGATGTTGTTACCTGCGCACGTTGTTGCTTCGCTGCGCGCTGTACTCGCTACTGTGGCGGTTGTTGCTGCTGGCGCGTTGCTGCTTCCTATAGCGCGTGTTACGTGCGCGGTGTAAAAATAATGAGAGGACTTTAAGTAAAGAGAACTATATATACCACGTTTATACGTAAGCTATTGGCAAATAAAGATAATGTGCAAATACCTAACCCACTCTATTCGATGGTGAAAAATTCTTTTTTAATATTGCCTGATTATAAAAAGGCAATAATATGACCATCGAAAAAGAAAATAAAGTTAAAAATGGCAACGTTTTGATTATTAAAAGGCAATAAGATGACCATCGAAAAAGAAAATAAACCTAAGAATGGCGGCGTCTTGCGCTTATTTGCAAATAGTACCACTAATCAATAGTTGCGATCCCGTACGAGTCCGTACTAGTCAGAATCAGTCAGATTTTACTGGAAATCGATCCCGTACTCGGTTCTCTGACTATTGAGAGGACAAAAAAGAGAGTAAATACGGTTCTCTCTCTGTCAGATGTTACCAGTTTTAGTCCGAGAATTTTTTTTTTGGTAAATTCTGGTAAATGTGTCAAACGATCAGCTGTAGTGTGTTTGGCAACCAAATTGTAAACAAAAGAAAAGTGCACTCTGCTAATTCATGTTGAAAAGAGTTTGGAATTATTTTTGGTTATTTACATGTGTGAGCTGGGTGTGTTTACATACATAATAAGCAAAAATTTACAACCAAAATTTGGAGGTTATGTTGAAGTTAACAGAAGTTACCATTTGTTACTAGAAAGCGATCCCGTACTTTTCAATGTTAATCTCTCGCTCTGAGCAAATTTTTATTTTTTGACAGTTTTACTAGTCCGAGGAATACGGGATTGCACCTAATACTTATTTGCGTGATTTAGTTATTTGCAAGTAAAAAATTAACTCAGCGTCTATACGGCAAAGTTTACCATTTTGCTAATTGTTATTTGCAGATAATACGTGCGTATAAACGTAGTAATAGATTCTCTAGTCAAGAAATATAATCTGGAATATGCTAAGCTATATAAAACACCCATGGAAACAAACTTGAGACTAGAACCAGCTGATGAGGTAAATGAGCAAGTAAAATATCGGAATTTGATTGGAGAATTACTATACATATGCACCGGAACAAGGCCAGACGTTGCGTTTAGTGTGAATTACTTAAGCAGGTTTCAAAGTGCTTATAATGAAACACATTTTAAGTACGCACTGAGAGTATTGAAATATTTTTACCTGACAAAAAAGCTAAAATTGATATACACTAAATCCGAAAGAGCGGATGTGATGGATAGCTTGGTAGATTCAGATTGGGCTGGTGATGTTACGGATAGAAAATCCACGTCAGGATTCATAATAAGGCTGTTCGATAATGTAATATATTTGAAATATCATAAACAAAAGTCAGTTACTAAGTCATCGACTAAGGCCGAATACGTAGCACTGTCAGAAGCACCAACTGAAGTAAAATTCATAAAAGGTCTCTTAAATGAAGTATTTAAAATTAAGCTCAAGGCACCAATTAGAGTGTACGAAGATAATTCAGGAGCGGTATCAATTGCGAAAATGGAAAACTTTTCAAAGAAAACCCAATACATTGAAGGACAATACCATATTTATGAAAACTATGAAAAAGGAACTATCGATATTGTTAAAATAGATACGAAAGACAATATTGCTGATATTTTGACAAAGTCACTTGTAAACCTAAATTTAATAAATTAAAACAAAAATTAAAATTAAAATGAATATTTTTTTACATACCTAAGTGTACATTAGTACCTATGTTTTTGTCTCGAGTAACTATTAGTACTTTAAGTATACATCTGGCAACTCTGTATGTTGAAACATTTTGATATACACGTTCCTTTTCTGGTCTCTCACTTTGTTCACCAACATGCGTGTGTGCAGTCAATCAGCAAACTCTTAACTTATTAAATGTTAAAAACTGAACCACGAATAAATAAATTATAATTAACTAAATCTTTATTACTCAACGAAATGAATTCATATAACCTTCAAACGTAATTTTTACATGTCTTTTTGCTGAAATCTAATTAAAGAAATTCACCCACGCTATCGAGACTATCGACGGCAGCGCACTATCGGAAAAAATAACTATCGGCACAATCGATAGTGACCAGTGTTGCCAAACATGGGCTTTTCCTACCAAAACTGGTATGTTTTTTTTCATTTGGTAGGCTTGATTGGATTTTGGTAGGTTTCGGGACAATGAGTAATAGTTATTTGCGAAAAATAGAAAATATGTACGTATCTCCAAATATTTTAGCAACCTTTTTTACACAAATATTTCACCGGTGCGTTCGTATAATGACGGCCACAAACATGTAAATATATCTGATTCCTAAGTACAAACGTATACCTTATTATAGCCAATATGCAATACGGACATCCATATATCGTGACCTAAGGGTGAAAAGGTGCCAAGTCCATTTTTAGAAATTTTTCTGGAGAGATGAAAAATCGATGTAGTTTCGTATTACCTGTCATTCTGCATCAAAAACTAAACTTAAAAAAAAAATGGACTTGGCACCTTTTCACCTTTAGGTAGCGATATAATTTATGGCGTACTTGGACTAGAGGTGGGCACGTGAGTAATTTTGGCCCACGTTCACGCACGCTCACGTTGATGGTTTTTTAAATCACGCACACTCACGTCTTGCTATATTTTTTTCAATCACGTTCACGTACGCTCACGCACGGTTTCTCGCGAATTTTTTTTTGAAATTTAAGCTTTATTTATATAAATAGTATTTCATATAAATAGCTTTTTATCTCACAAGTATTATTACAAAAGCTTGGCCAAACGCCTAGCAAGGGCTGAAGGCACTATTATTATTTTAACATATTTCAGATATACATACTTATGTATCTATTACGGCTATAAAAAAGAATTGGTATCAATATTTATTGAACGTATGTAATATTAAAATGACATTAGCTCATATTTTTGTTTAAAAATAAAATTGTGTCGAGGTTTTCACCAAGCAGTCGTGTACGTCTTTCTTCCAGAATTCTGCCTGACACAGAAAAAACTCTTTTACTAGTTGCTGAGCTAGCTGGTACGTTTAAAATTTGCCTTGAAAGACTTCTAAGAAGGGGCAAATCTTTAACTTTCTCCCAAAATTTTGAAACATCGTCACAACTTTTGTTTTCCGATTTTTTCAAATAAATCTATATTTCCGTATTAATTTCTTCAAATATTGTTTCTGCAGATTCATTTGTCGCATCTTTGAATTCGTCAAAAGCTGCACGGGTTTTTGCCCTTTTCGAGGTAGAAGGAATGTCATCGTACAGAATTTCGGAATCGTGCTGAGGGCGAGCGCTCTTTTCTTCAAGTGCAGTCTACCTAAGTAAGAGTAGAATAGATGTGAAAATAGTAACGCTTTTCAGCTGTTCATCGGCGCCCTGATTCCATTTTGTTGCCAGCACAACAATGAGTTCAAAGCAATTGCTTTGAAAAAGTCACCCGGTACTATCCCTGCTACAACACATTCTTGAGTGACACTGACATGCAATTTCTTTAAAGTTTGCGCCTGACTGTAGGCAAACCGAAAAACTGCAGATGTGCAAATGAATATAACAGAATGCATCCAATTTCAAAGGAAAAAGAATAAATGTTGCAACTTAGTGAAAGTTAAACAGTAAGTTTACGAATTTATTTTAGATTAAAATACAAATAAGTAGTTACATACATACATATGTGAAAATGACATGATTGACGAAAATCTAACTCACGCACACTCACGCACGCAAAAATTTCAGGCACGCACGATCACGGATATTACATGATTTTTCACTGAAAGCCGCTCACGCTCACTGGTGAAAAAGCGTGACACGACGTGTCATGTAGAAATGCACGACTTTTGCCCATCTCTAACTTGGACCAAGATTCCAGAAAAGTCTGCCAATGGGCTCGTACTCAACCATATTTCGGGCGGAAGTCTTCCCAATCGAAGTCTGTGTTCGCGAATGTCATCGTAGAAGGCAAATGAGGCCAGAATAAATATTATGTCGGACATTCAGGCAGCGTTAAAGGCCTCAGAGTCTTTTAAAACGGCATCAAGGCTTGTAAACTCTTGAACCACCTGCGAGCCCACAATAGCGTCACGCATGAAGGGTTTGAAGGCAACGAAAGGGCTGACTGTCTCGCAAAGCGTGAAGCCCAAATGCGTTTGCATCCTAGCCTTTCTGTGGTACATCTAAAGGGTACACTGCAGACCTACTTAGGAGCTAGCTGGGAATAATCTCAAATTGCTGCCTACTGGCGGAAGTCAAAGGGAATAATACAGCAGGAACTCCAAAAGACACCTTGAACTTAGAACTCTTACTGGCAACCTGACAGCATACTGCAAGTTAACGTACGGTTTTAATTAAATGGGTCTTTCTGTAGAGACGGACTGTAGGGTTTGTCGGCTGGTGAAAGAAACCCCAGAGTATATTCTACGTGCCTGTCCACGAAGCATGAATCATAGATTGAGNAAATGAGGCCAGAATAAATATTATGTCGGACATTCAGGCAGCGTTAAAGGCCTCAGAGTCTTTTAAAACGGCATCAAGGCTTGTAAACTCTTGAACCACCTGCGAGCCCACAATAGCGTCACGCATGAAGGGTTTGAAGGCAACGAAAGGGCTGACTGTCTCGCAAAGCGTGAAGCCCAAATGCGTTTGCATCCTAGCCTTTCTGTGGTACATCTAAAGGGTACACTGCAGACCTACTTAGGAGCTAGCTGGGAATAATCTCAAATTGCTGCCTACTGGCGGAAGTCAAAGGGAATAATACAGCAGGAACTCCAAAAGACACCTTGAACTTAGAACTCTTACTGGCAACCTGACAGTATACTGCAAGTTAACGTACGGTTTTAATTAAATGGGTCTTTCTGTAGAGACACACTGTAGGGTTTGTCGGCTGGTGCCTTCTCCATCTAAAATTTGGAAAATGGCCTCATCCAAAGTGCTGAGCTTTTTAAATAGCCTAATACTATGTCTCCATTAAAAGATCTACCTATTAAGATTTAATAAATCGAGTTGCTAAATCTTAACCATCTCCATTGCCACAACGAGTTTGACGTTCACATTTTGAAATATTTGACGTTTGATTATGTATGTTTTTATAAATACAGTTGCGGACATTGAAATACACACAAAACGGTAAATAACAACATTTGCTGAAAGAAAAACTTTTAAAATTCGGTAATGGTTTGGGGAAATGAACTCTCTTCATAAGCCGAAAATCCAATCGTAGGCCTTTGGCATATCATGAAGACCTAGCTAGCAAAAATGACTGCCAATGCATTTCTTGAGTCGAATTGAGTTCTAGAGGATTTTTTGTGCAATGTTATCGAAGCAGTATTATAGGAAGCGAAGAAGACTCTGCATTATATTATCATAAAACATATGAATTCTGAATTTTTAGTTTTTAAAATCATATATTCTTGATTTATTAAAGCAAAAGTTATGTAAATACTAATAATTTGGCTTTAAAACTAACCAAAATATAAAAACACTCCTAAGAATATGAAAATGCATGTTTTTTTAATCGGCTAGATTTCAATGTCCGCAGCTGTATATTGAAAATACAAATGTCATTTGACTTATGGCATGTGAATATGTGGATGCCACACCTAACAAATTGTATTTATTGATCAATTTTATTGAAGATTTAGCGAAGTTTTAACTTAAATCTACAGCCTTTCGAGATTTAATTTTATATGGCAAATCTCGAAAGATTTAACGTACAATCCCGTCAGAGGGCTAAATCTTCATTAAATCTCGCAATGGAGACATAGCCTAAGGTTGGAGTGATTACAACTTTGATTTAGCACAATATATCTTCTTAGGTCGCAGCGCGGGTACCTTCGACGTAGTAATATCGTCACTAGACACGAATAAAGAGCTCAGAAAAACTCTTTGGGGAGTTCTGGGGAATACTGTTGCACTCGAAAATATAGTTGACCGCGGACATAAGTTTGTGGGTCTTTCTTCGCTGTCAAAGAGGTTAACGCGGCTTTATTTGCCGTCACCTATGTTAAGAGTCTTTCTTCCCCGAAATTTTTTTACGCCTCTTTTCGCTATCAACTTTTGAGCTCGCGTCTTTATTCGTATCTAGTGACGATATGTATGTATGTGTAAAGAGACATATGTACATATGGATAAGTCTATACAGTAAAATTAATCGTTATACGCAGTTAATTTGTTTTTATTAATCTAGTTGTGCTTTAGTTTTACTAGTTTATGTTAACTATGTTTTTAAAAAATTTGACATTGAAAACAAATATTAAAACTCAAAAAAATTTTTGGTAGGTTTTGGTTGGTTATGGTAGGAAATTTTGGTAGAAAAAATAAATTTGTCTGTGGCAACGCTGATAGTGTCCACTATCGATAGTTTGCCACCACTACCGTTTATGCACAATTAGCATGAATCAATTAGGGGACTCCCTTAAACTCGTAAAGTCATAAACCGTGTAAAACTCGCAAGTTTACGAGGCTTTTATGGGAATGCCGCCTTTGTGAAAAGGTGTAAATAGGTGCGTAAAGTGACTGTTTGACAGATCAACCAGATTGTGTGAAGCAATTTTTGTTTCGTAGTATTTCCTATAACATCCCCCCATCTTGTCTATTATCACTTTTGGCTAAAATACAATTAAAAATGCCAAAAATTATCAAAAAACATAAGTCAAATACAGTCATTTTATTCGCGTGTTGTTTTTTTAATTTATTTTCATTATTTTATCATACATTTTAGTATAAAAATTTCGGTCACTCGGGAACACTGAATTTTACGAGGTCGTTTCCCTCGCAAGGTTCATAGAATACAAGGTTACGACATCAGCCATGGCCGTCATCTTGATGACGTGGATGGCTAAATTTTTGGAGTTGCCAGATTCCTAAAAAATTATTTTATAAAAATACACTATTTTAGTCAAAAATACATCACGTTTTATTTCAAAAATGTGTAACCCTGATATATACCGTTTGACAATTTGCGTTGAAGTTTGTGCATTTTTCTGCGTCTTTGAGTTTATTTAAATTATTAAAAATTTGAGTGCGTTGTTTTCGATTGCAAAAATTATACTGAAAAAAATAATTTTAGGTTTCACCGAATATCTAAAGATTAATTGCAATTTCGGTAGCGAAATTTAGCCAATGTTATGAGCGCTTTTTATTTAAAAATGCGCGAGTGCGTTCTGCTCACTTTCAAGAATAATCTCACCAGCGAATTTCAATAAGCATTCGATTTAAATTTCAGTTGTCACTATTGCACGAATATTATTAAGTTAATCCAGTTTCACGGGAAGTTATAACATTTTATGTTGTTAAAATAAGCTTTGCCACGATTTTATATCAAAAATGCCCATTTGATTAGGATTCCTAAAATACGCTGCACGGCAACTATATTTCCTGCGTTTTGTGTACTCTCCTTCTTCGTAAAATATTTCAGGCAATGAGAACTCAATTCGCAACTACGTCATTGGAGGTAAACGAATTTTTGACAGCACCATGTCGTAACCTTCTATTCTATGAACATTGTTTGCCTCGTAAATTTACGAGGGCTCATAAATATAAGGAGAAGCAGGTATAAAAAAATGGGTAGGTGTACAAAATTAAATACTTAGAGCAGAGGTGGCCAAAACTCACACAATCATATATTTCAATTTTGCTAAATGATGAGAGAATGAAGAGAATAAGTCGCTCACGCGTCTAATGCAAACAATGTTGTCGACGATTTCGAGGTGCAAAATATAAAAAAAGGGTTTTTTTTTATTATGTGAATAGTGTGAAAGGTAGAGATTATATTAAAGAATTAACCGTTTAATATAGTTTAATTCACTTTCATTGCTTGCTTAGATTTTTTATTATAATTAAAGGTAAAATTGAAGCAAATAGTTGAATTAGTTTGTATTAATCTTCATATTTTGAAGTAAAAAAAGGGATTTNCATCAGCCATGGCCGTCATCTTGATGACGTGGATGGCTAAATTTTTGGAGTTGCCAGATTCCTAAAAAATTATTTTATAAAAATACACTATTTTAGTCAAAAATACATCACGTTTTATTTCAAAAATGTGTAACCCTGATATATACCGTTTGACAATTTGCGTTGAAGTTTGTGCATTTTTCTGCGTCTTTGAGTTTATTTAAATTATTAAAAATTTGAGTGCGTTGTTTTCGATTGCAAAAATTATACTGAAAAAAATAATTTTAGGTTTCACCGAATATCTAAAGATTAATTGCAATTTCGGTAGCGAAATTTAGCCAATGTTATGAGCGCTTTTTATTTAAAAATGCGCGAGTGCGTTCTGCTCACTTTCAAGAATAATCTCACCAGCGAATTTCAATAAGCATTCGATTTAAATTTCAGTTGTCACTATTGCACGAATATTATTAAGTTAATCCAGTTTCACGGGAAGTTATAACATTTTATGTTGTTAAAATAAGCTTTGCCACGATTTTATATCAAAAATGCCCATTTGATTAGGATTCCTAAAATACGCTGCACGGCAACTATATTTCCTGCGTTTTGTGTACTCTCCTTCTTCGTAAAATATTTCAGGCAATGAGAACTCAATTCGCAACTACGTCATTGGAGGTAAACGAATTTTTGACAGCACCATGTCGTAACCTTCTATTCTATGAACATTGTTTGCCTCGTAAATTTACGAGGGCTCATAAATATAAGGAGAAGCAGGTATAAAAAAATGGGTAGGTGTACAAAATTAAATACTTAGAGCAGAGGTGGCCAAAACTCACACAATCATATATTTCAATTTTGCTAAATGATGAGAGAATGAAGAGAATAAGTCGCTCACGCGTCTAATGCAAACAATGTTGTCGACGATTTCGAGGTGCAAAATATAAAAAAAGGGTTTTTTTTTATTATGTGAATAGTGTGAAAGGTAGAGATTATATTAAAGAATTAACCGTTTAATATAGTTTAATTCACTTTCATTGCTTGCTTAGATTTTTTATTATAATTAAAGGTAAAATTGAAGCAAATAGTTGAATTAGTTTGTATTAATCTTCATATTTTGAAGTAAAAAAAGGGATTTTTAGCACTATTTTAAATTCATCTTTTTATTTATGTGCATATGTACGTAATAATTTATTAATTCAATATATGGGAATAAGAGGGAATGATGCTTAACAAAAAAGTTTGTCGCCCGTGCAATTTCTTCATGACACACCAAACATTGTGCCCTCCCTTCCTATTACTAGTGAGTAAAAAATCTACCTTCGAATCCATATTATACATTTTTACCGTGTCTTGCAGCGACTTGATTACATGAAAGCAGAGGTGTTAAGTAATGCAATACTTATTGACTTTTGCATTCATTTGATTGGGGGTCAAATGATTGCAATAATTTTTTGCTAGTCATGACTGGGACTAAAAAAAGTTAGTACTTATTCATTTTTGTTAGTCATGACTAAAAAGTCATCGGCATTCTTTAATTACTTGAATGCAATCATTTTATTGCAATCAGAAAATGATTGCAATATAAAGTCGTTTGCAGTCTTTTTAAGCTGTTCATTGTTAAAGTCTGAACCTTAATTTAGAATCTAAGCTTAAATCATACTATCTTTCTAATTAGTACACTGAAGCAAATAAGAGCACAATAAATGTTACGTTACTCGTGCTCTGAAAGTGAAAAACAAAAATAAGCAAGACAACCAAAAGCACCATGCGAGGCCGGCTGTAATGATTTTTTTGACTTCTCTTTTAATGGTAAATCGAGTAAACAATTTAAAAAATTTTTTATATCCGTAAACAAATTTTAAATTTACTTTCAAGATGATCCAGTGCATCAGAGTATGAATACTTCTACGTCAGTTGAGGAAGAATTTCTCTCATACATGGTAGACAAATCTACATCGACTTCCATGCTGAACCGATATCCCAGCATTAAAAAAGCGTACTAAGTATAATAAAGCCTTGCCATCTTCAGCTGCACTGGAGCGGCTTTTTTCGTTTGCTTCATTGCTAAATACTCCTCGTCGTGGAACTCTTTCTGACAACAATTTTGAAAAATTGTTGTTACTCAAAGTAAATCAAGGAGTTTGTATTAGTCCTTCAGAACTTTATTATATCTTTAATTTTTAAGAAAACAAATTAAGTGCGCCTTTGAAGGAAATCAAAAACAACTTAAAAAATACATTGACAATTTCATCACGTTATGTTTATACATATGTAACTTGCTAATTTTTGCGATTGAAATTTCTACTATTATTTGTAATTATAAGTAATTTGATATTTTTGGTTTATATGTACTTGGGAGTTTTCGCAGCTTGCAGTATTTATATTTATGTAACATAATTAATTTTTTGGTTGTTTGTATATATATATGTTTGTACATAAATATGTGTATTTGTTATTTTGTAAGAGTTTTTCATTATATCTATGAATAAAAAATAAATGATGCCTAATAATTGAGTTATAATTTATTTTTGTCAAACTTTTTTATTTTTATTACTAAATGACTGCTTTGAAATATCGTTATTCACCGATGACTGCAAAATGACTGACCAGTCATGAATAACAAAAAAGACTGGTGACTTGGAGTTTTGCAGTCTTTAGTAAAAAAAAGTGACTGAAAGGCTGCAGTTAAAAATTGCTAGTCAATGAATGTGACTGCAACGATTTTCAGTCACGTTGATTGCATTACTTAACACCTCTGCATGAAAGTTTCGCATCGATGGAGCACGACCACAGCAAAACCATATCGTCGGCATCACTAATTCATAGAGTATGCTCATGTATGTGTGAAAGCAGCGCAGATTTTTTCTCGTGTAAGTGTGAAAGCAGAAGAGAAAAATTTGGCACGCGTGCCTATGAAATGACCACCCTTGAGCATAAGGTGGAAATAAATAAAGGTGACAGCCGACTCATGAGGAAATACTTAAAGGAGGTAGTCAATAACACGGAGGTAAAAGAAAATATTGGAGAAGTGATAATAAATAACACCAAGTACGTAGACGGCTTTGAAATTGCGGAAGACTTAAATAATTTTGTCGTGGACAGCATTTTGGAAATACATACCAATATAGAGTGTGTAAACTATGACTTTTTCGAGCAACGAGCTTCCAAGTACGCTAAAATTTGAAGAGGTCTCAACGGAAGACATTCTTCAAATTGCCAAAAAAATTTAAGTTGAAAATTGGGGGAACAACCTACTATCTGAAGGTGTTATTAAGGACTCTGCTGATTATATGGGATATTTCTATGCCCTACTTATAATTAAGGGTCTCCAACAGGCCTTATAAAGAGATCGTGTAAGTACTTGTGAAGAAGATATAAAACATTGGTGTACAGGTGAATAGTAGAACCGCACTCTATATACTGCCCTACGATTTTCTTCCTAGCGGGGGACTCATATGTAGATAAGCTGTAAAAAATGCAAAACCGAGCAATGAACAAACCGTACGACACACCAACAAGATGTATGCTTGAAACCATGAACTGGCTAAGCGTGAAGCAACAAGTTTTTTACCACGCTATGAAACTTGTGTACAATGTTAAGAAGGGAAACCTGCCGGATTGTCTTACCGATAATCTCCCATATATATATGAGACCCATACATATTTTTTGAGAGAGAATAACAGCTTCAGACTCCCGAAGTATAGAACGGAAGTAGACAAAAAAAAATTTCTTTATAAAGGCTTAAAGTGCTTTAATGAATTACCAGAGGCTATAACAAATTGTGATACTATCACTCTTTTCAAGCGGCTGCTATATGACTATTGTAGAACGCAGCCTACAAGATAGTGATGTATCAACAATAGCGTGGATTGGAAACCAGGCCTTTCCAACCACCAAGATATCGAGACTAGGTGGATCGGAAACTCGACCTTTCCGACTATTTACCTAGAGTACATTAAAACCCTTAGATAATAAACAATAAATGAGCGGATTGGAAACTAGGCCTTTCCAACCGTCACGAAAGCGCGATTGGGTGGATCGGAATTCGGCCTTTTCGACCACCCAGGAGATATCAAGAAACGGAGTAACCCAAAAAGTATAGCGCGGATTGGAAACTCGGCCTTTCCAACCGTCTACATAACTTCCGGAAAATTGCATGCTTTTATATTGACATAAAATAATTGCAGTGATAAACAAATAATGTTATTTAAAAATTTCCGTAGAGCATATTGTATTTAATATTTAATACTTAAATTTTAAATATAAATCTAATTATAAGAATTTAAATCTTTTTTGTAATATAAGTCTAGCAGACTGTAAAAAATATAAAAAGAAAAACAAATAAAAAAATAAAAAAAATAGAGCCCTATACAAATTTTAACAGTTCTTTTTACGAGTAAATTTACGAGCTTTGCGAGGCTTGGGAGGCTTTTACGAATTTAAGGGAAGACCCCTTTTGTGCGGGAACGAAACTGTTGTTCGTATCGATACTAAAGTGTGTTGCGTACCAACGAATATTTTCTTACGCTGGGAGTTTCGTTCAGCGTAGTCACGTTGGTAATTTTTTACCAATGTTAAGATTCACTAAATCGCATGCCCTGATGTTGACCCAAGGGTTAAGGATATCCGCTAGGTCAGCTCTTTGTAATCTTTATAATCAGCCCATTCGTCATTGCTATGTTCTAGCATGTATGTGCATATGTACATATGTATTCTCATGTTCTATGTGAGTATGTAGCAATATGTATGTATTTGCAAATAAGTAGTTATAAGAGATGTTACAATGCACATATGGATTTATATACCTACAAGGTGAACCGATCTGCGGCAAAATAAGAAACGTTAGCAAATATGTATATACAGGGTGTCCCAGAAGTAACCTGCCAAACTTGAGGAGAAGGTAGGTGGGGTGGTGAGCTCCGTGATAAACAAAAAATTTTCAGGTAAAAGTGTCACCGCTTTTGAAATATTTAAATTTTTTTGATTAAAGAAAAGAAAAATCGTGCCTTTTCATGTATTTTCTTTAACTGCATCTACAAACAAGGCTATACTTTGTAAATTTTTTATGTAATATACTTCCAGATAGTTGCTTCTCCATATTCAAATGCCATGTAGTAAAAATATATTAAGGAACCATTATAAAATTAGGACTATTTTGGGATTTTTAACTTTTTGATATTTTGTTCCCCAACTTTGACTTTCTCTGGTGAAAAAAATGTACTGAGCTATAACTTTACATTACATAAAAAAAAATTGCTCATTTAATAGATATTTCAGAAATGTGCCACTCTTACTATTTCGAATAGAAAAAAAGTTATAGCCGCTTTTGTGTGTAAAGGACCGAGACACGCTAGAATGTATTTAATAGATTTAAATTTAAGTTGCTCTTATTACTGGCCAATGACATGCTAAATAGTACAAAGGTACATTATTACATGCTCCTGACATTATTTTATGTTACTTACCGGGATTCGGACTAGAGCCAGTAACAAGGGCTATATCTATCATTATTTTTTGTGAAGGATGGGTTCACGTGAAATAGAATATACAAGAGTTGTTTGAAGAAAAATTTATTCATTTATTGATAAAATATGCTCAAATTGGCGACCTTCTACTCTAATACAAGCTCGGCACCTTTTAAGAAAAGAAGCTTTTAGAGATCTTAAACTCAATTGGGCTATCTCAGCAGCAGCTCCATTTATTTGTTCCCGAAAATGCTCTTCGTTTTTAATTATTTTTGAATAAATTTTGTCCCGGTGGAAAAAATCGAATGGATTCAGGTCTGGCGATCGAGCGGGCCACGTGATTGGCCCATATCGTCCAATCCATCGGCGAGGATAAGTTTCATCTAAATGTGCTCTTACCTCACGCCCGTAGTGAGCAGGGCATCCGTCATTTTGCTGTCATAGTCTTCGCCGCAGGTTAAAGGGTACATCTTCTAAAAGAGTTGGAAGCTGTTCCTGAAGGAACTTTAAATAACTGTGGGAGTTGAGCGTTGGCTTCAGTTCCACAGGTCCCAATATCTGACAATTAAAAATACCGCACCATAAATTTATTTTGTACTGGTACTGCGAACGATCTTATCTCATTTCGTGAGGATTGTCTATCTGCCAACTGTGAAGGTTATGTAAATAAAAATAACCATCACGTTTGCATGATGATTCATCGCTCCAAATTATTTTATTAAAAAAGTTGGGGTCTGAATCATGCATTCGCAACATTTCACTGGAAAATCTAACCCTCGACAGGTAATCTCTCTCTTGTAGAGCCTGAACACGTTGAATGTGGTAGGGATGGTATTTTAAAGCTTTCTGAACTGTAGTTTTTGGTATTCCTGTCCGTCTTTCCATCCTTCTGCCTGAAGTCGATGGATCTAGTTCCACTTCCTCTAACACAACTTTAACATCTACCGTTGCAGGAAGTCCTGTCTCACCGCCACGCCTTCCAGATATGCGACCTAAAAAAAGTTAAAAATGATAGTTAAAAGAAGAATGGCTTCAAACAAGAAAGGTGTAAAAATCACTTACCTTCATATATTTCTCTATGGGTCCGGGCGAATACTTCACGACACGGATGCCGACGATTTGGGTATCGCTCCGCATAGAGTCTTTGAGCAGCTCTGGCACTACAGCAAGCTTCACCGTAAATTAGGTGAATATCCGCATATTCATGCGACGTATACTGCGTGTTCTCTGTCAAAGTATTAATAACACAATGTTCGAAGGATCCAATTTCACAAAACCCACTTTCATTATTTCCGGTAAGTAACACAAAATAATGTCAGGAGCAAGTAATAATGTCCCTTTGTACTATTTAGCATGTCATTGGTCGGTTACAAGACCAACTTAAATTTAAATCTATTAAATACATTCTAGCGTGTCTCAGTCCTTTACCCACAAAAGCGGCTATAACTGTTTTTTTTTTCTATTTGAAATAGAAGGAGTGGCACATTTCTGAAATATTTATTAAATGAGCATTTTTTTATGTAATGTAAAGTTATATCTCAGTACACCTTTTTTCACCAGAGATAGTCAAAGTAGGGGAACACAATATCAAAAGGTTAAAAATCCCAAAATAGTCCTAATTTTATAATGGTTCCTTAACATATTTTTACTACACTGCATTTGAATATGGGAAAGCAACTATCTGGAAGTATTTTACATAAAAAATTTACTAAGTATAGCCTTGTTTGTAGATGCAGTTAAAGAAAATACATGAAAAGGCACGATTTTTCTTTAATTCAAAAAAATTTAAATATTTCAAAAACGGTGACACTTTTACCTGAAAAATTTTTACTTATCAGGGAGCTCACCACCCCACCTGGCTTCTCCTCAAGTTTGGCAGGTTACTTCTGGGACACCCTGTATGTATGACAAATGTAAGTAGGTTTAAGAGACAAATGAATTACAGTTTTTAAAAATAAAGTTTACTGTTAATATTGCAGTCAAGGCATGTAGTTGCTCTTCGCTTAGTTTCTATCAGGTGGCAAAAAAGCTTGTCATCTCAAATCAACCAAAATTGGTAATTTTTTTCTTTATTTCTCAAATCTGGTAATTTGGTAATTTATTTTTCAATTTGGTAATTTTTCGATTCGGTCCTACATGTCACATATGTAGGCCAATACAGGTTTTGAATCCACATTAGGAAGTGGCCCGTAAGCGTTTCCTTTTATAGCAATACCAGCTAAACTGAAAGTTTCGCAAGGCGAAAAGTTGTTCCAGCGTTCCTTGGTCGCTACTTCAAACTGCTTGAAAGTGGCTATTGCTATATCTACCGTGTCCTTTCATTGTCTTTCAGGACTGCTTTCAAGCGTTGAATTTTTGAGATATTTTCGGCTACTTGTTCACATGCGTATGTACATATGTATAGTGGCCATAACTGGACAAGTGTTGATTTTAAAGTAATCCAAAGGTTGGGATTTATTCGCATAATTACGGTCATCCGAGTAGCCTTATAAAAAAGTCCAATGGCCCATGTCGGATGATCTCAGTGACCGAACGACATCTTCTCTACGGGAAATTGTGCGCGTGCTAATCCTCTGTTGGAGAAAAAAGGATCAATGGACACAGTCAGGAAAAGAGGATCAATCCATGTCTTCACAGACGGATCAAAGCTCGAAATAATAGTTGGTGGCGGGGTGTATTCCGAACAGTTAGGCATATTGTTCAGCTTCCGCCTTCCTGCAGTGTTTTTCCGACGGAACTGATGGCTATCTCAAAGGACACATGCCACCCAACCTAACCTAACCAAATCCTCTGTTGCAACGAACCGTATCTATGACACTGTGATTGATCAGATGCCTTCAGTTGTTTTGCGACCTGTGCTTTGCATGGATAGAAATGTACATCCAAATGCGAAATATACCATTTTGAGCAATTAGACGGTACCATGTTCTTAAAACGACGTGCAATCGACAAATTTGTTTCTTCGGCCACTTTTAGTTTTGAAAGCTTTTCTGGTGTTGTGGTTTTCAGCGTTCACGCAGATATAAAAATTATAGCTGAATAGAGCGCTGATTGCCTGAAAATCTTGGTGTCTTCGAATATACATATGTACAGACATATGTATGTACAGTTCTCACATAAAATAAGTTTTGTAATTTTTTGTTGAATTTGGTAACTTTCCTGGTCATTTAGGTAAAAAATAAAAAAAATTATGGTAACACTGGTTTTGTTGCGATGATTCGTGTGAGGTACAAGTGCTGATTGTATCAAATTGTTCGAATCGATACAAAAGTATGTTGCGTGTATACATATCGCATACTGTCTTCAAAATAGTCACAACTCAAAATAAAACGTTTGTCAGGAAATGCGAAAAACTATTTCTTAGCACATGATACTCATATGGGCAAAGGTAGGTTAGGTTTTTTTAAACAAATTATAACAAAAACTTCCTCCAGCTTTTGCTGAAAGGTAAATAAAAGCTCTGCGTACATTTTTAGCGCATAATCTTAAAAATGCCAAATTTCGAGTTGTGATTCTTTTGAAGACGGTGTGTGATATGTATATATGTACATTAGACTGTCCCAAAAAACCAACGTTGCTTTTTTTGACGCAGGGGGTATGCGTTCATTGGTTTTATCTTAAAAAGTATCCGAATAAAATTTTATGCAATTCTAACCCCGGCAACCCGTGTCGACTTGCAGTCAAATTTATCAGAATAAGCTTGTTGTAGTTCGCGTGTTTTGTTAATTTACTCATTTTACTTCTATATAAGACGGTATTCCTATACTACCTACAGTATAAGGACATAATGTTTAGTAAATCTGCGTTTTCGGTTTTTTAGCTGGTAGTCAGGATTTTTTCCAAAGGACCATAAATTATAATATATTTCCAAAAGTTTACACAAAATGTGGAGATATGGGTATCAAATGAAAGCAGAATTCGAAGCAAGATCAATTATAACTTTTGTTTTCAATCACCATTCTGGAACATGTCAAAAATGTCCTTTAAAAATATTATCCTTCAAATATTTTTAATTTTTAATGAGTTTTGAAGAGCCTTAGTTTAATTAATATCCTACGAATATATATAAGGATATTAAAGGATACAAATTTTAAAGGATATTTTTCAATTTTTTTAATTTGTTCCTTAATCTACCCGAGAGGACATGTTAAACACTAAAACACTTTATTTTGTTTATTGAATGTTATGAAAAGCATTTTTCTTAAAAGAAGAAAAGAGTTTGTTATAAAAGTTGAATTTAATAATTTAATGTTCATCATACGCCCTGTCACATCTATCAAAAAATGTTCTACAATCGCAAATTTTAAGGACATACACAAATTATTCGACTAGAAAATATATCGATTTGCAGCCTTGTAATACACCCATACAGAGCCTCTGCACTCTTTCCACTAATTACTTTTTTCGATGTCCTTGCGAAAAATCCTTCCGTCCTATTTACTCTCTGAAAATTTCACAGAAAACATTGAGTCATAGTGAGAAGTCAGAATTGCTAGACCTCTGTTTGTTTATTGTTTTGATCTACGTGAGGCTATGGCTTTCTTGTATCCTGGCTGTTAAGGCACCATTACAAGACCTACGCTTTTTGAAGGCGCTCAAAGCTTATGAAAAAATAGATCAAACTGTATCGGAGGTGGCTTTGCAGAAATTTACGCAGCACATGTGGTACCTCGCAGATGTAGTAGCAGCCTTATCACTATTCGATAACGAAGTGGACTTGGAGACCAAGGCAAATATTGTGAAAAATTTCGACAACAAAAAGAACTCAACACATAGCAAACGGTATAGGCCTACAAAAGAAGAACTTTGTGGTTCAATATATGGCAAGTTTAAATTAAGAATGAAGCTTGGGTATTTCCTGGCAATTTCCTTTTTTCAATCATTGATTACTTTTTTCAGAAAAAGACTTAGAGAACTTCGTATCAGTGAAATTATACAGCTGAAAGAGCGGTAAAATTAATGCAGGACTTTCGCGGATTGATCACAGTTGAGGAGCAAGAAAAACAATATTTGTTGCGTTGCGTACAAGACCACAGGAAGGTATATCCTGACTGCAATAAGCAAACATTAAAGAGAAAATATCCTTTGTAACATTTTTTACGATCCAGAAATTTAATAAATAACTTTTGTAATATTAAGTTTTGGGAAAATTAAAAGTAATGTCGGTTAAAAGTTACAACTGCTTAAATCCACAACAACGGAGATATTTTGTTGTCAAAAGTAATTTTTGTTAAACTCCTAAGTTTTGTTAATTACAAAGATACATATGTATCTTTTCTAGTAGAAGAATTTGTGTATCTCCTGAAAACGTACAATTCTGAACATTTTTTAATTGGTGTGACAGGGAGTATGATGAATACAAAATTATTAAATCCAACTTTTCTACTACATTCCTTTTTCTTAAAAAAATGCCTTACAT
>NW_016161971.1:0-2955 GCF_001687245.7 Rhagoletis zephyria | reverse complement strand
ATACATTTAGGAGGCATTTCCGCCCCAACCATGTACATGTATGGCATTGGTATTGGTGTGACTTTTGAATTGATTTTTTCGCTCTATTTTAAACTAATTTGAAATTTTAAAAACTGCCTGCACATCAGCATCAAAATACCTTTCTAATGATATATAATTGTTTATACCTTAGAAGTACAGTTTAGCCGTAAAAGGGGTGTAAAGGAAACATGATTGCCTATTTATATAATGTGCGTGCCAAATGAACTTTTCTCTCAAAGTTTACACTGCTGGCAAATGTAGATAAGGATTAAAATTTAAAAACTAACTAATACAACTAAAGTAAAATCTGTGGAAAATTAACAATAAAATACTTTTTTCGCAAAATTTATAAAGGACCCTTTTATTTCTCAAAAAAAACTGGGTAACAGTTATTCGTCGCCATGCTGTAAAATGTAATTAATAATGCTGACTATGTCGCATGTGTCTCATGAGTTGCTTGTGATGACATACATAGATTTGATGCATGATTTGATTTCAATTATTCGACAGTGTCTTCATATGTTATTGTGAACATGTATGAGCGACATAATATGAACTTTTAGTAATGAACCTTTAGTAATTAATTAACATTTCTTATTAAAATATTTTTCAATGTATGGCTTTCCTCGTTTAGATATTTCAGTTTTAAGGCTATTTAAGTCCTCTTTCATTGGATACAAACCTTGTTTAATTGGGATAAGTGGTTTCTTTAATATCCGGAAAGTACTTTCATTTCGGAATAAAAAATATTTGGCCAAGTTTAACTCGTAAAAAAATAACTGTAACTTTTGGTCCCTTCAATATTCGCATTCGCAAAAGATCCGCATTGATTTTTGCGAATGCGAAAGCGAATGCGAATGTTAAAATTAATGCGGAAGCTCCACGGTTGCGAATGCGAATACGAATATTCGCAACAACCCTGATACATCAAACTATGACAATAATATATGTAAACAAACAATTCTAACTCCATGCAAAACAACACTCACAGTATTAACACTTAAACATTATAAAAAACTTAATTGCTAAAAAATGTGGTAGTTTAGTCAAGACTGAAAACTTTTTAAATTAATTTTGTAAACATAAAATATAAGCCGCGGCAATGTCATCGGTATCATCTTTTTTATTTATTGTTTTTTCTCTTTTCTCCATTATTCTCAGACTTTCCAGCGTGTACCTAGTTCTTTCCATTTTCTCTTGGTCTATTATTTTAGTGTTATTAAAATTAGCTGTGTGTCCACTAGTTACTATGTGTTGTGCTAGTGCTGTGTTTGTTTTTCGTTTTTTTATATCTGCTTCGTGTTCTGCTAGCCGGGTACCTAGAGATCGCTTAGTTGTTCCAATGTACACCTTGTCACAGGCTTCGTTTTCTTTGCCTTTACATTGAATTTCGTACACAACATTGCTTTTCTGTTAGGATTCAATTGGGCTTTTTGTGTTTGGATAAGCTTGAGGATAAGGTGAAGTTGGATTTGTATGCACAAGTTATGTTTTGTGCTTTGGATAGTTGGTGATTGCACCCTGTGGGGAAAATCTCTAGTTCTGAACTGGGGCGCTTCTAGTACATTTAGACCCAGTACTGGTTCGCGATAAATCTCTTTTGCATGCAACAACTGGCGAATTTAACATGGCGATGTCCTAGGAAGTGTCAATTGCCCCCCGCTGCATCCCTTTTTCGATAGTTCCGAACTAGTCCTAAATTCTATAGTTCCGAACCAGTTCTAAAATCGACAGACGAAAGAAAAAAGTATCATGATTTTTCAATCTTTTCGGTTCTTCCGTGTGCGATTTTACATTATTTTCAAAGAAACGTTTTTTCAATTTGAAATTGAATTTGTTTGAATGATTGTAAGAAATGTACGTTTACTTACCTTACTGTAGCTGACTTCGCAGAGGTGCCCGCTGTTATTGGTTAGATTCCAGATGGCCCCAAGATGTTAATATGTTAACACAAAGCTTTGTTTTGTATTACCAAACTATGAAATAGCATCTGCGAAGCACAGAATAGAAGCGTATTTGAACGAAAAAGCCGCCGAACACATATCTATGTAAAGTAAACAAGCCCCCCGCTGCATCCCTTATTCGATAGTTATAAATTCGACAGATAGGATCTAGTTCGTTCTGCATCCCTGTTTCTATAGTTCCGAACCATTTCTAAATTCGTCACTTTAGATCTAGATTTGAAGTGAAAAAAACTGAAAAAATTAGTTTCTTAAAAGTACCACTTTTCGCCGATTTTGGACTGATGGGGATATAGTTCCTATCGGACTAGTTCCTTTTTGGCGATAAAGACCTAGTACGGAACTAGAAATTTGATTCACTAGTCCGCGGTTTCCCTGCAGGGCAGTTTTTGCTTAGCTTAGGTATGTAGGTAACGCTGTAATATTGTTTTGCTGTATTCGTTGCTTTTGAGTTTTCTGTTTTACTTCGGTGACTATCTATTTGCATAAATTATTTGTTTTAATAGTTCGCGTACTAAGTAGTCGGGGTATAGTTGGTTTTGAAAATTTTCCTTATCTTTTCTATGTTTGTTGGGTGAAATTTGGGACGGCTAATTGTCAGTATTTTATGTATAAAGTTTTTGGCGGTTTTATTTTTATATTTGGTGGGTTGGGAAGAGTAATAATTAATTTGGTGTCCAGAAGATGTAGGCTTAGAATACCAATCTAGGATAAGGGTGCCATTTTCTCTAAAAATACGCGCATCTAAAAAGAGATACTGGCATTCTCTTCCATGTCTATGGTAAACTGAATATTGCTGTGTTATTTGTTTAGTGTTTTTAGAATGATATTCACGTCGTTTCTTTTAATTATCACATAAATGTCGTCCACGTATTTGGTAATGAATTTAATTTCAATGTTGTAGTCGTTTTTGAGCTACGAAAAGGTATTGTCCAGTAGATCATCCATGATGATATCAGAAATCGTTGGAGAA
>NW_016161970.1:42376-46733 GCF_001687245.7 Rhagoletis zephyria | reverse complement strand
TATTGAAGCTAATTTATTCAAAATTGATGCTTGCAACATTTCTTTACCAGGAAATATGTTAATGGTAAAATTTTGGAAAATGGGCGTGGCACCGCCCACTTATGATCACATATATGTATATCGGTAACCGTTCTACCAATTTGTACCAAACTCGGTATGGTTATTGTGCTTGCCACATATAAGCAAAACGTTGAAAATTATTGAAATCGGACTAAAATTACGGCCGCTTTTCATATAACGGTAAATTTCAGAAATGTTTGAAACTTCAATATTTCGAAATTTAAGGACACTAATTTACTCAAAATTGATACACCCCGCCCTAACTTAGACTTTCTTACTTGTTATTTCTAACCTTTTTTTATAGGTCCCCAAAAAACCTCACAAAAATGCAAGGAGGACCCATAAAGAATTATTTGTCATAAAAATGGTAAAATAAACAATTCGGCATTATTATTGGAAATTTCCTGAAAAATAACAGAGTTTTCTGAACTAAAAATATTGATTTTCAAGAATTCTATACAATTTCTACGAAAACCCGTTTTTCCCCCATAAAAAATACATACACGGAAAACTTTGGACGACCTCTAAATATTCTTTTGATTTTAAAATAAAAAAAAAAAAACTGTTGTATTTTTTGCGACATAGAAGAGTCCGGGGGGGGTGAGAACATTAAAATTCGAACTTTACCTTTTCACATGCATTTTTTGACTACCCTAATGTACATAAATACAAAAAATTAACAAATTCACATCATTTTACGCAAAAGTAAAAATACACAAATGGACAGAATGAATATGTATGTACATATATATCTACATATGTATAAACACGCAAACGTTTAAAGGTATAATTTATTTTGAATTTTTTGGTCTTTTCTTGCTCGGCATCATTTCGCGGTCAAACAAAGAAGATTTCGTTTGCAATGACTTCGCAAAAACAAATGCAATTCGCTGTCTTGCATAGCCAGGCTAAAATAAAATATATGTAGTATGTACAAATACATACATATATATATTTTTTTTATTTTTTTTTTTTTCAAAATTGAATTTGCAACGAAGGTTCTAAGAACCACACAAGAAAAACGTGTCACCTACTAGGGCGTAAAGTGGTTGGAAATTTCATTCGAAACAGATAAACCAATCAGACAATACATAGTTTGTTTATTTTACAGCCTATATTTTATTAAGTGTGCTTACATACATACATATGTGAAAAATAAATAATTAAAAGTGCAATGCCCTCGGCCAACCAATTACCTTCGTTGCTTTGATAATATCGCACAATTAACGTAAATTTGTTGTTGAAGCTAAGCAAGACCAAAACTCCGTTTTGGTGCTTAGAACCGTTTATAGATATCTATAGACATAAACAATAACCCACTTTTGCTCTCTACAATTGCGCTTACATATGTATGTTTTGTTTACATTTGCAAACACACGCACATGTACATTTGCAATTAAATCGAATTGTATAGATTAGCAAACATGGCTAGTCTGTCAAATCAACTTTTACAATGACACTAGATACATATTTGATAGGCAAACCAAACCAAGAATGTTTTTGTAAAATAATAGATGTACATAATAGGGATGGAACGGTGCGCAAAATTGGGCTATTTGCCGCCCTTTTAATGCCACCTGGCACCTTTAAACAAAATCGGCAGATTTTTTGACCTTCGTATTAGATTAAGACAAAACTTCTTTACTTTTTGTATTGCAAAATTAAATTTTTATGAACAGTTACATTTCGTTGAATTGAAAAAGGCTTTAATTTACCATTTTTATGCGTTTTTTTCAATTTGTCTTTCGTTACTGCACGGTATTTATTAAATTACATACCTGTAATGCATGCGGTAGTGATACAGTGTGCGGGTTAAAACTTCACCGAATTTGGAAATTCGACCGTATACTATTTTTTCTATCCAGTGGGCAATTTGGGTTTTATGGCGGCTTTTTATATTTAGCTGTTTCATTTGTATTTCGGCCCAATTTAAAATCTTCAAATTCTATCCGCGGAACATACATATGTACATTAGGGTGGTCCAAAAAAGTAGGGTGGTGTGAAAAAGTAAGGTCGGAATTTTTATGCCTTACCCTTTAAAAACTTTGAGCGCTTTGAGCGACCTCTAAATATTTTTTGATTTCAAAATAAAAAATAGGGGTACACTTTTTCGATATAGTACAATGCTAGGGGATGAGAGCATTACAATTCCGACTTTACCATTTTTGAACTACCCTAATGTAAATACATACATAAAAATTAAAAAAATTCCTCCTTTAGACACTCAAAAACTGCGGCTAATTAATCATTAGGTATCTGTGTGAGCAATCGGTTGATAAAATTTGTAGTCAAGTTTTGCTAAAATTTTTCCAAGAATCGGATTTTATTATGTACAGATGCAAAATAGGAAGGCTTGAGTTTGCATTTTTAAAATCAAGAAGAAGATGTACATAACATAAAAAGTGTGTTTTTATTGCAAATAAAGATGTAAGTATACATATTGTAACTATATAAATGAAAAAATGTTGTTCAACAGTTATAGAGCAATGTCAGAGAGGAGAAAACACATTTTTGTTGACTGATTTTGAAGAAGTGAGCGAGAGCGAGAAGATTTCTTTATTTATTAATAGCAGACCCGGCGAACTTCGTCCCGCCCAAAATTAATTGTTTATTAAAACATTTTCCAACGTTTTTACCAACAATTCACGTTCACGTTTGGCTTTGTGGTCGTTAGAAGGCATATGTGTCCTCCTTTGCCGTCTTAAATACCCTAATGAAAGAAGTTCTTGCGGCAACAATGATCCGCTTCGATGGTGAATCGGCCTTGAATCTGTATAGTATAGTTGGTGGCAATTTCAAAATGGGGGAGTATCATTGGTCCACAGAAATCCAATATACATAGACATATTTCAGACGAAATACCTGAAATATCTGATGGTTGATTTAACAGTAGTAATTTGACTTCACTTGACGACTTTTACCAAGACCTCGATTCCAGCGCCACCTTGTAGCTCTTTTTTTGCAATAGTATTGCCGCTACCATTATCAATATATATCTCGATTATGAGCCAAATCGGATAATAAATACGATTTTTAGTAATAACTCGACTCCAGCGCTACCTAAATTATGCAGGCTAGAGTTGTAAAACTATCGAAAAAAAATGTCCATCGATAACTTAAATCTGTGACACAATGGCTATTTATGTATGTGCCAGTTTTACCGTTATATATTTTTTATCTACTCGTTTATTCCATGGGGTCTTCAAGCTTTATTTAAATTTAAAAAATTAAATTACTATACCGTTTTAAAAATCTGAAAATTCACTGCGGCAAATTTTTTTACCTTCCTTTTATTAGCTCGGGATGTAACTATGTAATATTGATGCGCCTAAAAGATGCAGCGATTTCTATTCTCAAATTACATACCTGATGACAGTACGAATGGCAATTATAATAGGGAGGTTTTAGTTTTTTAAACTATAATTTTTTATAGTTCAAAGCTTGAAACTTATTTAAGCGATCAAATAAAATTCAATAAGAAATTCGACGTCAACTCAGTTTGAACAACAACTCAGTTTGAACAACATCTTTGAACAACATTAAAAAAAAATCTACAAACTTTCGTAAAAATTTCGAGCTTTCTATTTCAATTATATCTCTTAACATTTTGCAGTATTTAGCTCATTCAATTTTACTCTAATAAAGTGCAAATTTAAAGTAGTTGTGATTTACTGTTGATGTATGGCATATTTTTGACGATGTCGGTAATTTTCTTCCATATTATCTAAGTATGTTCGACGATTTTTTTAAAGAAGAAAATGAGCAACGCCTTCATCAAAAAAAAATATAAATATATTAAAAATCAACGATAAATCGCAGCTAGGTATTTTAAACTTGCGCTTTATTTGAATTGATCAGGCTACAAAACTGCATACTCAAAATCAGGGATGTTGCGAATGTGGAATTTTAGACATCCGCGGATGCGAATGCGGATGCGAATGTTTAAACGCTAACATCCGCGGATGCGGATGCCGAGCGCACTTGTATGCAAGGGTATTATAACTTTGTTCACATAACGGCTGTTTGTAACAGGCAAAACGAATCGAGATAGATATATACAAATGTATACATAAATGATCAGAATGAAAAGAGAAACCGTATGTGCACACGATAACTCTTGTACAAATTGAGATATCTTAACGAAACTTTGTACGTGCACTTCTTTCGGGCGTAGGACGGATGGTATTGAAAATGGGCAAAATCGGACAATAACCATGCCTACCTCCCATATGACGGTAATTTTCAGAAAATTTATATCTACAATGATTTTTAGACGAAAAATAAGAATATTATAAAT
>NW_016161970.1:22526-42351 GCF_001687245.7 Rhagoletis zephyria | reverse complement strand
CAAACTTAAAAAACTGACGCGGCTACATGGAGTTATTATAAATAAAATCGGCTGTGCTAGAGGTTTTAAACTATCGATAGTCAACTAGTACTATCGATAGTTTAACCTTTTTTGAGAAAAACTATCACTGCTCATCGATAGGGGCAAAAAAATACAACTATCGATACTATCGATAGTACCATCGATAGTTTGACACCTCTAATGCAGGCACCCACTCAAACATATAAAAAAAATGCATTAAAATAATTTCGGTCGTTTAGGAGCAGTTCACTCACAAACACACGTACATAAGAATTATATACATGTGTATTTACAGATAGGTAGAAGTTTCAGTATGTTTGGAAGGCGCCACGCCCCATTTTCCAATAACCCAACTTTTCTCTATGAGTATGGGATTGATTAAAATATCTCCATACAAAGCTCCAGGACTCTGCCACAAACAGCTCACAAGAGCGATTTCGATTAAAGCAAAAAGGGTTGCTGAGGATTTCGTAAGGGAGAGAGAGGGTCCTTTCTGTGAAGAAGCGAGAAAGTTCGGAGAGGCAACCGTTTACCTTTGAGCACATGTCATCAGAAGAGTTTCGGGATATGGCTCACCTCCTTTTGACTGCCCGTGGGAGAGAGTACATCTCTATGTCTTCTAGGAGCTTTGAGTGGCATACAGCTCCTACGCCACTTGGAGTGTACTCTCACAGGAGCGGTTTCGGTTAAGGCCTTGGTTTATTCGAGTATTTATGGTGCTAAGAGCTGTGGTGATGTTATGCACTTTACAGAAACTATGCTGATATTTCGCTGCAAAAAAAGCTTCTAGTATCTTTGCTACCGGGGAAAGAATAGTTATCGTCCGATAAGTCTCCCCTTTGTAAGTAGGTTTCCCCGATTTTAGCAAAGAAGCCATTCTTCCCGAATTCCGCACATCGGGAATGATGAGAGTGTTAATGATAAGTTAAATATGGATTATTATTAAGAAAATGAAAAGCGTACTAAATATAAATATATCTGTTTCTTAACATTCCCACCAAGTTTCCCATAAACTTCGTTATTGTTTTGCTAAAACACCCATTTATTTTTAAAAGTAATTATTTTGACGGCTACATAGCTACACCGCGACTGTGGTTATGTCCAAATTAGATCTCTTCCTATCTTTCGAGCGACAGGTAAAGATCTTTCTAGTATTTTATGTAAAGCTAACACAAATTCATAATGTCGCTGCAGAGTTCGAAAAAATTCATTTCGCCATCGACAAATCAATTAGCTAAAGAAGATAAAAAGTTACAGCTGTGGCCCGTCGTCTTCAATGTGTTTCAAGCATTACTTATACCGCTTTTGCACGCATATGGGGAAGGGGGGTGAGAAGAAACGGGTACACATGTGAATGTACCGTCAAGTCGTTTCAAGTTTTGTTCCAAAGAACCAAAAACTTCAACTCAAACAAAATTTAAGCATGTAAAAGCAAACGGAAAACACAAAAACTGAATAAACAAGAAATACATTCAAGTACTTGAATCATGTATGTACAAATGTAGTATGTATTCCGATTATTCTAAAGCGGCAAATACACCACACAGGCGGTATGTTAAGCATGGCGATATTTCCCTTTCGTTCAAACATGTTGTGTAGAGTATGGGACAGTTTGAAGATTTGACAAATCGCTTAGAGGATTTTTAAAGAAAAATCCGCATTTTTATTTTTGGTTGTTGTTTCCGACAGGATTTGTATACCATGTGTTTTAAAAGGAGTTTCGGTTATCCCTTGTCAATTTTGGTTTAAAGACAAACCGGTTTCGGCGATGTACTATCTTCATTGTAATTTTTAAGAAACTCATTCCAAAATAAATAAAAAATTTCTGGCCGCAGCGTTGACTCAACCAATTTTTAGTTGTGGCCAGATTCGATTTTGAAAGTGGCCAAAAAATGCATTTTATCTTTTGGCTAAAAAAGTGGCTAAAACTTTTATTGCATATGAAAAGATTTTTTAAGTCTATTTTTTCAAATTCAGGTACAAAATTTTTTAGATATACCGCCCAATTCTGTGTTTTCTTGATAAATTATTTGTAAAGAAATTTTATCAAGTAAAAGCTCCCATCGCATTCTGTGTCAATATTTATTAAATAAAAGGCTACGGGATTCCCACATGAGGGGAACTGATTTCCACATGATTGGAACTGATTTCATTGCCACATATGAAAAATATGAATTTAAAAAAAAATTTTGACTTCCGAATCCGAGTAGGTAGAGATGTCGACTATAATTCCGTGTGTCGCCGGTTCAAATGCCGGCACATGCAGTATTTAAATGATATAAACAAATTTTTAATATATGTACATACGAAATTTATATTTTTCACATGAAATTTCAGTTTGTAAACGCTGTCAATAGCATTTCGGCTTACCGAAATAATTAAAACCATGCAAGCAAGTATGGAAGAGCTTAAATTAAAACCGCTCGAGGCAAAGTCTTTAATGGAAAACTATTTCGCATGAAAAAAATTTTATATCAAATTTATTAGTGTTAAGCTCACATATAAAATTGGAAACAAATATAAAATCATACTTTTATAAGTGTCGAATAATGTTTAGGATAAAAAGTTTAAATATAAATATAAACGCACAAAAGGATAAAACTTGGGCAATTAAAAACAAGAAAATTGCTAAAACGATTTTATAAACAATTTGTTTTATTTTATTGACAAAATATATGTAATGTAAGTAATGTAAGTAAAACAAAACTATAATCGAAATAAAAGCCTAGGGCATCAGTGCTGACAAGATACATGCATCACAAAGAGTTAATTCGTTTGTTTATACTTTTTGACATTATAGTACCTTAAAAGAGAGCCGCACTGAGTTGTCAAACACACCTTGTTTAATACACCTTGGGAACAAGCTATTTTATACAACGCCGTTAGCAACGTATGTACATACGTATGTACATTATAGTGGTCTAATTTTTGTACGGAGAAAAAAATTGCATTCTAGAAAACGGGGCACAAAAAAAATGTACCGATTAAACATATCAGGTATCATTGCAAAGGTATTTTCTAACCTCATATTTTTTTCTTTGCAAAGAAACTAACACACGTTCCATTTTTTTTTTTTTTTTTTTTAAATTTAACCACATCTTAATTCAACNTAACTTTCTCTTTCATACTTTGAGTGAGTTTACTTGCAAATAAATAAAAGGGGTGAGAAAATACCTTTGCAATGATACCTCGATCAATTTTTGGCTGAGTTATTCAAGGTTTTCTTAAACCAACTTTTAAAAAAAATTCAAAGCATCCAAAATCTCCCATTATGATTCCGTTGAAAAAATTGTTTAAATGTTTTTATTTTTAAGCTTAAACTGTTTTGTCATCTGAGGTACTCATTTTACAAAAATACTTTAATACATGATAAAAATATATATCAAGGTAGAACCGTTCTCTCAATTTGTAGGCCATGATTTTTTTTTGAAGTTTGCCAACATTTTAAAATCATATAAAAGTGAAAAGAAAAAAATGAAATTGTTCGAAATTGTTGTTACTTGAGATTGAAAATGAAAATGTGTGTATGAGTTTGTGAGTAAATTTAAAAATTAAATTGTTTGGAAACGTCAAGAATTTGAAAAATTCCTCTCAGCGGTTCTACCTTACTATATTTTTATCATGCTTTAATATACTTTATTTATTTATAAAAAACTCTATCTTTGGAGTTATTTGTAATATTTTTCCGAAATATTTTGTTGCAAGTCTTAAAATATAATAGATTTTATAATTCCAATGGAAAAACAGTACCGTTTTTGTTTTGTATGGGGAGTGATGAAGTCTAATGTACATATCGCGCACGGTCTTCAAAAGTGACACAACTCAAAATTTGGCATTTTTGAAATTATGCACTAAAAATGTATACACAGCTTTTATTTGCCTTTCAGCAAAAGCTGGAATAAATTTTTGTTATAAATATACTAGCCAGATATGCGATCGCTTTATAAAATAGAGAACCATTTTGAAATATTAGTGAATATAAATTCTACAACTTTCACTCACATACGCGGTTTTGCATTTTGTTGATACGCGGTTTTGCACTTTAAACGACGATATGTTCATATGAATGCCACATGTGCGAAAAAAATATGATTAATTCCTCTGTCTACGTTTACCCTTTTACTATTTACTCACAAAGTAGGTACCTATACAAAAAAACATTTAAGAGGGCTCGCCCAGGCGCAAATTATTGTACAACAATTGAAAGAAGGAAATTTCGATTTCTTTTTTTTTCAATTTCCCACCACATGCCCGTATCATTATTGATAAGAACTTCAACAACTGCTCTAATATCTAGTATTCAAAGGCCGATACACGAAAACAAAAAGTGTGTTATTTTATTGATTGGATTTGCTTTTTTGCCACTTCAACAACACATGTACATATGTACATATGTATGTATGTACTTACGAGTACACTTATGTAAATATACATACATACATATGAATTGGATACTCATTAATTTATATGCTTACTTGCTGGTGAAGATGTGTAGGAACGCTTCGAATTGTTCCAACAAATGCTTTAATTAAGTATGTCAAGTTGAGTTTTCGTATTCCAGACGATGCATCAACAGAAAACCAACGCGCGAAATATATGTATATATGTAAGACAAATAATTTAATTTCAACTGCTTACTTTCTGCTATAACAACTCACTAAACACTTTTTCACTTGATTAGTATGTATGTATGTATATACAAGTATCTTGCAACTTTACATATGTATGTATGTATGTATGTATAAACACTTGTTTCTTCCACTTGACTCCACAAAAGAATAACTCGTACAGGTAGACAAATATACCGACAAAGAAGTGAAAAATGTTAACGCAGTCAGTTTATTTGTTGTGCAACTTAAATACCAACAATTAATTATACATCTCTTCTCTTCCGCTTTTTTCTCGTATTTTGTCGGTCAAGTAAAGCAAAAAAAAAAAGGAACGTCACTGAATTTTCGGCACACGTCTCATTTGCGTTTCTATTTGTATTTTGTGTGATTAACTAAAACCGTCCTACTTTACAATTATTCCTTTCGGAGCATACTTTTCTTCGACGAATTTCTTTCTAACAATTTAGAATTGATTTGAGTCAAGTGCATTACAAGCTATTCATTGTTTTACACATCACTTCATTGAAATTAATTAAGAAAATATTTTTGCTTCACTCTTCCGTGTTCTGCGTTGCCGTAGTATTGTGCAAGGCTTTCGGCAGACAGATTTGCTTTTGCCCTATCAAGCAAAGAGTTGTCTGGCAGCACTAGAAGAAGAAAAGGAAATGTGCGAAATACGGATACTAGCCACCTAGCGACACCTATCAAACGTCAACGCCAAATGCGATGCACACTACAACTGAAGAGAAAAATTCCGTTGCGTTCGTTCATATATGAGAGAATATGAGAGCTGCCAGATGAAATGCTAAATTTATTTTGATTTAAATTGGTTTAGTAATGTAGAAAAAGGTGGAAATTTTTTGTTGTACTAGTTAAGGATAGTTAAGGAAATTGTCTAAACCAAATTGCCCTCCCTTAAATTTAATGCGAGCGAAATTGAACATAAAATGTTGTGAAGTATTTTATTAGGGCTTTAGTTTTTGTTAAATCTGGCAACATCGATGCATTCTTATCACTTTATTGGTGTGTTCGTCAACCTGATAATTATTTGAAATTATTATTATTACTAAAGTTTTGGCGGTCGCGAAAAACTTGCTAAGTAGGAGAAATTGGAAACGCAAAGCCTGAAACATGTGTGACATGGGTGGGATAGCTATCGATGTTTGATCGTGTAAACGCTTAAAAACCGCTCGATATACGTGTTTGCTGTTTAAAAAAAAAATTTAATTTTCCCAGTTTTCACACATCTTGAATTGTGTATACCCCAGCAATACAGTTTATGAAATTGACCAAATTGGTTTTGACGGGTTTTAAGTTTAACATAACAGAACTCCAAATGTTTGGATAAAAACAACATTTCGATCAGCTGTAGCTTAAAGTTTGCAAGTTTTGCGAATTATGCGTTCGCGTTCTTTTATAAAATGTTTGTTATTTGAGAGATAATCATTCGTAACATCCTGTAAGTTGCTACTGGATAATTATTAATGAAAATCTATTCGAACATACCAAATGACAAAACAATGGATTTGTTCGAACAGGTTTCGAGTAATAATTATCCATCAGAAATGTATTGGAGGACAAGGAACGATTCTCTTTTATTAAGAGACAAATACCCAAAGTTATCGAAAAAAGTATGCAAGGCACGAAATTGCTTACGTAGTTTTTTCCTGAAACAGTTCGCCAAGGAAATCGATAAAATAGTACATATTAAGGATGTAAATATTTGGGAGATGTGTTCGTTGATTTAAACTTAAAGACCACGAGCCCACTTTCCCTTTCTACATAAGTTGTATGCAGATGATTTTGATAAGCTATTTTCTACCGCCGAACTCGCTTCGTAGTGTTTAAAACAAAAATCATAAATTTGTGTTAAACATCCACAAATGAAGTTTTGTTAGTTGCATTACGCAAGACTGTTTTCCTCTTGTCTATCGCCGATAGCAAAACAGCTGATCTTTGTTTTCAAGAAATACTCTAAAAAAAAAGAGGAAGCGTATAGGTATGCTTATATCTCTGCCTAATTTCTGGCACCGGCAGCAATGTTAAAAAAAGCACCGGAGTTTTCTTGGCGAACTATACAAAACCCTGCCTCCAGGGGCAATAGAAAATTCACTTCCGGTTGACTGAGTCGTAGCCCACTACACCGTCTGGTCATGTGGTACAGGTTTAATGCAAATCCTATCATGTGTTAGACCCAATTAACCTGTTAGTACACCAACGAGATGCTTGGATACTTCACTCTGAAGAGAAAAAGTAACCAAAGCGCTCTACATTGGAATTTGTATTGCTGTTACGCTAATTTTTCTATGATTCAATTCGATATGTACACACATATGTACATGTTATCTTGAGCCTCTTACATCCCTCACCTAACGACATTGTCAAAAATGAATTTAACGCGATCATTTTGTCAGTCAAAGATAGTTTTGGAAGATGGGTAAGTTCGATAGCAAACACACTTTCGATTTATGACTTTAAGTGCGTACATGACCATACCAGCATACACACATACGTATGAACTCCTAAACTCCTCAAAAACTTTTTGAGTTGCTGGCCTGAAAATTTTTCATAACGAAGCGTACGTAGTAACTCCAAACGGCGATTTTTTTCTAATCTAGTATATTATCAGGTAGCGATATGCCATTCGCGTACATTATTTTATGACAGCAATAAATTTGTGTTTATCAACAAAAGGTTAAAAAGCTGAAAGAATAAACTTTCTATGATAATGTTTGTATTTCTACATATTTTTCCGCATCCAGGCACCAGGATTTGTAAAATTTATGTATTTTATACTAGAATATAATGGGCAACAAAACTGCATACTCAATAAATAATCTGATTAAAAAGTTGGAAATTCGCATGAAAATTTCCTGAATTTTCGCGTGTTTTGCACAAAGTTTAGAAATTATATTTTTATGTTTTTTGTTGTAGAATGAACCATATTTTCTAAAAAAAAATCGGAAAAATAAAAATTTGTTGCATATATTGAAAAAAGCAGCCGTGCCAATACTTTTTGCCGGCAGTGTACATAATATGGATGTATTTAGCATATACACCGACCAGCAGAGAAACGTACTTTTTGCCACACAGTGAAGTTTTCGACATTTTTCGTATCCGCGAACGTTAATAAAACGATTTCCGTGTTTGTAATCATATTATTTCAAAATCAATCGAATTCTTCGAGAATGAGTCGGATTGCGAATCAAGGCGTTAAATTCTGGAATGCACCCTGATATAGTAACGACGCGTAGCTAGTGTGCTGACGACCGAAAACGGAATTGGAAAACAGATGAAACATGGGGTTACAGGAAGCAATTGAACTAATTACTTCTGAGAAAACGTACAAAACATTATAAATAAATGGCAATTATTCTTCTTGCAATAACTGAGTTATTCGATTCATTTAGAAATTATGAATACTTTAAAGTTAAGTCACTCGAGTAATCAAGATTTTGATTAACCAATAACTAAAATATTTGAGTATTCGTAAAAAAGAAATTAAGCGTATTTGAAAGCACTCTTTTAACGAGCAAAACTCCTTATTTTGACTATATCACATTTTAAGTAACTCGATTAATCTTCGTTTTGTGTAAACAACATCTTGATTACTCGAGTAATTGATTAACCGAACAACTGATTAACCAACTTCCGCGAATAATCGCACAGCCCTGAGATAAATTTTAAAGTATGGTCGCTTTGTTTAGGTTTTACAGACTTCGCACTTACTTGCTGCATATAGATAATATTCATTAAACAAGGTCTACCTAGAAGAATTAAATAATCTTCCCTATTGTTTATTGAAACTAGTTCGTTGTTTAAGTCTTTTGTTTTCCTGCACTAAATTTGGGAAAATCTGCATACATATATACATCATCGCATACAATCGCATACGTATATAAATCAAATACTTTTAAACTAAATTAAGCTTAAGCTTAGTATCCAGCTCTTAAGGAAACGGTCAAGAAAAAATTACCATTATTTCGCGTGTGTGTCCAAGGAATTTTGAATTTTTTATACCTCACAGCCTGTTGCCTCACTCTTTCCTCAAGAAATAATGGAGCGGGCATATATTTCTGTTGCAAACCTGGGTTGCCTTGTGCTCTTTTTTCACAAAAAACTTTAGAAAACCGAGTAGAAAGCGTACTAAATTTCTGAAGAACTGCGTACTGCCTTAAGGAAATTTGACTCAAGAAAATTTCTTAGCCATTTCTTGTACGTCATTTTATATGGAGTTTTTGCTTTTCTTAAGAGCTGGATACTAAGCTTTAGTCAAAACCTAAAAGAAATCGTTCTACTTTTTTTAAAGAAACTTCTTCTAGCTATTTTTGATTCCAATGAGCATGTTGTTGTTGTTGTTGTAGCGGCTACAACAACCCCGCCCAGATCGGTTGGTATCTCAGTCGTTGTCGTCAAGTTCCACTAACGGCAGCCCTAGGAAACGTGCAGCTTCTATTGGGTTGGTCCACAAGGACAAAGCCGTTAGGGTTGTCAGGGTTTCCGGGCATCGATTTGCCCTGCTTCTTGACCATTTTTTTTTTTGTTTTGTTCATTTAAGAACTTTCACTGTAGAAAAAACGAACAAAAAAACCCAAAAGTTTTAAAACAGTCAAAAATCTCGCCCAGTTTGTGAGTTATTTATTTTAATATTTTATACAAAGATACTACTTGTAACATTTAAGTCGTTAACAAGAAACATTCACATGCATACATACATATTAAAAATGTAAAATCCACAATACAATATTTTCAAAACGATTTCAAACTTTTTAGTTTAATGAATTACAAACGCATCTGCCAAATCTATTTATTTGCAGCAATAACATTTTATTTTTAATATTTTATATTTCGCTTCAAAATTGTGCTTACTGGCAATGTTTTTAGCTTGTTTAACATGTTCGTCACAACTGTTTTTGCAAATGGAATTCGGCAAAAAAAAGTTCGCGGTCAGAATTCCACTCTTCTTTATTGCATGTATGTAGGTATGTTAATACAAACATACAAATTTTAAACTTAATTTACAATTTTTTTTTTGTAAAAAATAAAATGAATGTTGCTCAAAATGCAAATAATTTTACTTTGAGAACTCGATGTGGAACCAATAATTTGTGTAGAACACTAATGTAAAAACAATTCGTTGCATTTATGCAGTTGAGGTAAATACTGATTAGGGATGATACACGAAACATGAAAAATCAGTATTTATAACATTAACGACACTAAAATGTGCTTAAATCTGTAGTGTTTCGTTATTAGTTTTTGATTTAAGTTTTTACTCTTGGAGGAAGCATTAATTGTTTTAGTAGAAGTTAAACCTATTTTAAAAAAGATCCAACAATTCATACAGACTACTTGAGCTGAATGAAGCACATCAGTTTTCCGTTTTAAAGATATTTTTTTTAGAAACCAAATAAACGTTTTCATGCTTGTTGATTCACCAATTGCACATAATTAGCTGGGAAGAGGCCATATCGGTTCTTGCACAAACCGCGCCACCAGCCTTCGTCGATCTAAAATGCCAAGTGTTGGTTATAAACTATTTTTAACTTTTTACATTTTATTTATCTTACCATTTCAATATGGGTAATAGTGTCATCCGGATCAAAGGATATTTCATCGTCGTCAGCGGCTTGGTAATCATACAATGCGATTGCATGAATACCCGTGTCTTCGATGTAGTCAGCCAAATTATCGGAATTGGCATAAATTGCTTCTTCATTAGTTAGATCCGGAGCTGCTGTGGTAGTAGCGGCATTATTGTCAATTGTCGTTGCGTATTCTACTTCTTTCTTTGCTTTTGCTGCCCCTTGCTCTTCTATTTGCGGATTTTGTTGCTGTTGGTTCTGCTCGACGTTCTCTCTATTGCCATAAACTGGCTCTTGAGGTGGTACTTCTGGTGACGATAATTGTGGTGGTGTTATTGCACTATGTATTTCAATTGATGGTATAACATCGGGTGGGGGTGCTGTCGTGGTGACATTTTTCTGCGTACTATTAAAGTTCGGTTGAATTTCTTGTTTCTCTTCCACATGCTTTGATTCTTGAATCGGTTTAGCTTTTGGAATGGTTATGGGTTCTTTGCGTACAGCTGGAGCGCTTTCTGTAGTGGGAGATTGCATTTGATTGAATGCACTAATTGCATTGCTGATTCCGCCTTCCCGACCCGTCGAAATCGAGGATCGACTGCCCTTTGGCGGAGGTGCTCGTGCTTCTTCAGCTGCTGGAAGTGGCGTATTTTCAATTACAGTTCGCTTAGCTGCCTCCTCACGATCACGGCGGTCTTTTTCACCGCGCAATCGCTTTTGTTCCTCAGCTCTCTTCCGTGTTTCTTCTTCAGAATTTTTGGCGAAGTTTTCAAATTTAGCACGTAAGTTTGATGGCTTAGCTCCTTCGATATTCGGTTTCACTTTAGTGTATGTTGTTCCAATCTGATGTTTTTCGTTATCATTGAAACCAGCAGCAGATTTATCCATACGATCCTTTTGTATGCCAAATTTACCTCCGAAACCCTTGAATGCAAGAAAGAAATGTATTAATACTAGTTAAAAAACTTTGTTGCACTTTGAGCTAACTTACAACTTTGTGATCTATTTGACTTTCATGCTTTTGTGGTTCCTCTTTATGATCCCAGCCCATGGCTGATTTGTCCTTGCGATCCTCTTGTATGCCAAATTTGCCGCCGAAGCCTTTTGAGTAATCTTTAATGAAAATAAAAACGATAAAGCAAAACATAATATTATATTCTCTAAATTAATTTTACCTTTCTGTGACTCGTGCTTTTCAACCTTTTCAACATGATCCCAGCCCACAGCCGATTTGTCTACTCTATCGGATTGTACACCAAATTTTCCTCCGAAACCGGTCGCATAGTCTTTCTGTGAGGCATGTTTTTCTACTTTTTCGATATGATCCCACCCCGCTGCTGACTTGTCCACGCGATCTTTCTGCACGCCAAACTTTCCGCCAAATCCTTCGCTATAGTCTTTTTGTGACGCGTGTTTTTCCACAGTTGCACGATAATCGTGTCCGACCGCTGACTTATCCATTCGATCTGTTTGAACTCCGAATTTTCCACCATAGCCATATCCGGGATTTTGCTCCTCTATATCTTTTTTCTTCTTGTCTTTATCAGCTTTTTCAGTTTCATAACGCAATTTATCCATACTATATATTGTGCATGAATAGATGATTCATTAAAATATTCCGATTAGCGTACGAATTAAATGAGTAATCAAATACAACTTACTCAATGGCGCCGGCTGTTCGTCCGCTTCCCTCAACCGTTTTCGATCCCCATCGCTGCTCTTGTTCACTGACATCGTTTACAAAATCTGGATCTGTTTCCCAATCGTCATCTTCTTCCGGTTGAGTATTCTGAAGTTGCAGACCTGCTGTGGCTTTCCACATTTTCTAATATTTCGAGTGTAAGAGAAGTGGGCAATGGATTAGTCACTGCGGTAATCGTCTATCACTTAACGATATGAATGAAAAATCAAGATAAGGTTACAAACTTGTTCCATATTCTTTATCTATAGGGAGTGGTCAGCCGGTTTCAGTTTTCAGTAGGTTGTTACTGATAATGGCTTCCGATGTTTATTTACTTACGGGAATTTGTTTTCCTTTTTTCCAAGCTTTTCCCGTATGCTTTAAACGATTTTAACTGCAATTACGTATCGATTTCTATTGTATATAAAAATATTTTCCTATCAGAATGAATCAGTTTTGTAAATGTAGCAAATGCTTCTTCTTCCTTTGAAACTTAGTTACCATAGATCACTCATTGATGAAAAACTAGGCTGAAATGGAATTTTGAGCATTGAAACACAAGTGAGGGCCTCCCAAGAATCATTATTACCGGCCGTCTTCACATACTTGGAAATCTATCTTGCGTACTGCTTTTTTCTCTCGCAAACGATAGAGTTTTGTTGACTGGGCATTTGACAGCATACTGTTTCATTTGTGAAATATCGCCAGAAAAGAAGGTTCGAGCTTTTCAGGCCAAATTTGTATTTTCGACGATGTTTCTACTCTGAAAAAGTCTGCGAAACGAGAAAATACCTGTCAAACAACAAAAATGATAGTTGAAAGCATGCGCAAACCGCGTCTTAACGCATGCGAGATTTTCCAGCACGTGAAGACTGCCGGTTACATAAATAAAAGCACGTAAATGCAAAGAACATAAATGTACTTCAACGTTCTTTGCCGCCATGAAAACAAAAAAACAACGAGTGTCTTTTACGAATACGGATGTTGAAACGGACGCGACTTCTCATATCAACCTTTCAGACTTCACTCGCTGACTTCAGCGTGTTGTCGCTTCTAATACATTTACTTTCTTTGTATGAGAGCCCCTATTATAAATTAGCGCTTCGTTGAACTCACTCAGCCGATAAACTTTCGATATCACCGCCATATTGAAAAATCGGAGCGGAACGGAACACACTTCCGTCGCACGAAGTCAATACTCGGCCATTTCTTTCCGTGCGGTTCTTTAACATGACTGGTTTGTCGAATAGGGTAAGTGGTGGTTCTTCACACAAAAAATGGCGTCAAAATGTTTCGGGAACCTAAGAAAAAACTTGGAAATTGTTCCTTACTAAGTGATCTTTCCGCTGATATTAAAATTATTTGGAAAAAGCGTAAACAAGTGCTAAAAAGTGAACTTAAAAGTCGTTTGCGAAACGAAATTTACACGTGCCTCAGTCCATATAGGAACAATTTTGACATTTGTAGTCTTGGGTGTGAAAAAACTACAAGGAAATATACGTAATAAATAATTCCTTAATATAAAGGCTGTTATTAATCGTGCTCGCCCTATTAAGTCGTTAAAATAAACAAGTTTTGGTTGTGTGCCTCAATCTGCATTTTGTTGTCATCGTTTTTTTACTTAACCTCATTTTTAAGATCATTCATTAATTTTGCAATATTTTGTACATTTATAGGCCGTTGTTATTGATGGTCGTGGCCATCTGGTTGGCCGTTTGGCCTCTGTTATTGCAAAATACCTGCTGCAAGGTGGTAAAGTAGCTGTTGTGCGTTGTGAAGAGTTAAACCTCTCTGGGCACTTCTATAGGAACAAAATCAAGTACTTAGCTTACTTGCGTAAACGCTGCAACGTGAATCCTGCTCGTGGTCCATATCACTTCCGTGCTCCATCACGCATTTTCTATAAAGCTGTGCGAGGTAAGACTAATTTTGATGATGTTTTAACTATTTTTCTATGATGACCTTGTTTTACCTTACCTACATTATTTGAATATAAAATATGTAACAACTATTATTTAGCTGATACTTATATATACTATAAGCTTTATTTTCGAAATATTTTATATACCTAATAAGTTTTTCTTGCTTTTTCAGGTATGTTACAAAATCATGTATACTGTGCGAACTCACTAGGGTGCAAATTATATGATGAACAATACATCTTACCTACATTATTTGAAGCAGACATGTAACAAATTCTAAAACTGAAATATTTCTTATAAACAGATTTGTTAGGCAGGTATTAGCTTTTTGATAATTATAAACTATTTCTTTCTAGGTATGATTCCACACAAAACCAAGCGTGGTCAGGCTGCTCTTGCCCGCCTTCGTGTTTTCGATGGTATCCCACCCCCATACGACAAGCGTCGTCGTGTCTGCGTACCTATTGCCATGCGTATCCTGACATTGCGTTCTGACCGTAAATACTGCCAGGTTGGACGCCTGTCACATGAAGTCGGTTGGCATTACCAAGATGTCGTTAAGAGCTTGGAAAGGAAGCGTAAGGCTAAATTGCGCGTCACTCTAAAGCACAACAGAATTATGAAGAAACTGACGGTTAAGGCGCGCGAAAACATTGCGAAGGTGGCCGAACCATTCAACAAAATTATCAAATCCTACGGATACGAAGTTTAAATTTGTATCGCGATTTACTTGTTTAAAATGGTTAGACTTCATTTTTTTTAAATAAAAAGAATAACAAATAAGAAATGTACCTAGTTAAATTTGTTCTGTTTTAGTTATGGTATTTGTGGTAAGCCGGATCCATCAAAAATATACTAGCCAGTTTTAAGATCTACTAAGACGTAATGCTGGAGGTTCAGTGTGATATGAAATATTCAGCCCTATCGCTAATCCATCTAAATAAATAGTTCCCATAATTTAATATACAAAATAAAAGCCAATTGAGAAAATTTTTTTTTGTTTTGCTTTATGATTTTTGGGAATATTTGTTCATGTGATAAAATTCGCGATAGGGCAGATTGTTTATCAACGCAACGGTTCAAAATGGGCACAGGCATATATACCCAACAGACACTAAGGTTACAGAGCGATTGGAAAAACATTCGAAATCTAATAAGACCGATTCTGAACAGAAACTCCCTGGGAGTCTTCTCTCTTCCCTTTCCTCCTATGATGAATAAAAATTTCCTGATGATTTTTTATATTTATATTTATATTAGCGGAGTTGAGCTCTCAAAAAAGTGTCAAACAGCTTTTTCGAAGTTCGAATTTCCTAAGTTTTCGGGGAAAATACTACTCGCTGAGAGTTAATTATTGGAGGATTTCTTTCTGGGGGGAAACAAATTCCCGGAGAACAAACTCCTCGGGAGTATTAAGAATTGAGTTGAATATGTTTCTCTAAGGTTAGAAGCCGATTAGAGAAACTCGAGAATTATAGCAATCTCTACAAAAAGGGGAATTAGTTCTCGATATCGAGAAAAAGGTTAGATATCTAATCGTGTTCAGACGTTGAATTCCAATTGGTTTCAAATGTGTTTTTTTAATCATTCTCATATCGAATTCAAACCTCTTGGAATCGTAGGGGTCGTGGTGAAGCAACTGGTCACGTAAAAATTAATATGCATTTTTATGTGACGAGCTCGTTCACGACCTTTATGATTCGAGCCCTAATTTCCGATTTGAGAATTACATTAGAATTCTAATTTAAAATCAAAAAGTTTCTCTAACGTTAGGGACTATGTTTTCTGGGTAGCAATCCACATACGTTTTCCTGATACCTACAGACTTGGAGGATAATAGAGAAGAAAATGCCTGTATGTGCATATGTGAAATACATTTCAGAAGCGAAATCGGTGATGAATTTCAACTTTACTAGTCTTCGTTCCTTACTTCTTTTAATCATGTTTCAGCTTTATAGAATGCCATATCTTCGATTTTTATGTGTATGTATTAGGGAGTACCTAATCATATCAAAGGATAATAAATGCATTTATGTATGTAGTTTGACTCAAGTATCATATTAAATATGTTGTTTTATTGTTGGGTAAAGGATCTTTAAACATTATTTTATTTTAATTCATATATATACATGTGTACATATTTATATAAATTTAATCACATACTGTTATCACCCTTAGCCTTCGAACAAACATGAGTTGTATAAAAACGTGATGGTTTAAATAACATTTTTTTGCAATTTTCGTTTATTTCCTTATCTAGGACACATTGCGTGCCGACCACCATCTACGGGCATATTCATTCCGGTGGTAAATGTGGCCAGGTCGCTGGCCAAAAAACAAATAGCATTAGCCACTTCCTCTACGTCGCCAGCTCGTCCAAGTGCATGGGTGACTTTACAATGTTCCAGGAATTTCTCATACACCTCATCATGCATGCCCCCACGTTTATGCAGATTGGTGACTACAACACCTGGATTAACTGCGTTACAACGGACTCCTTTTGGGGCAAGTTCCAATGCAACGCAGCGTGTAAACTGATCGATTGCCGATTTTGAAATGTTGTAAGCCAATACATTAGGGAAGGCGCGTAGACCACAAACGCTGGAAATATTAACGATATTGCCTTTTGTTTTAATAAGCTCCGGCACAGCAAGCATTGTGAGCTGATACACAGAGCGCAAATTCATGTTCATGATCCTGTCGAACTGCTCTAGGCTGGTATTCTCTATGGAACCGTTTTCAATGATGCCAGCATTGTTTACCAATACATCAAGTTGTCCAAACTTATTCGAAACGTCAGTTATGATGTTTGGTACCGCCTTCTCATCCGACAAATCAGTTTTTATGAGCAGCGGCGTGGTTGATCCTTGAGCGCCGGCTGCCTTTAGACACTTTTCTCCTGTTGCCTTAAGATTCTCCACATTTCGTGCAACCAATACCAATTTAGCACCCAACTTGGCGAATTTGACTGCTGTAGCGGCACCAATGCCGGAGCTGGCACCTGTGATAAGCACAACTTTACCCTTGAAATCCATAGTCTCGTTTGAGGTACAAACCTGCGGAACACAGTAGTAGTTAGAGTAAGTTGTGAAATATTTTTTATCAGGTAATACCAAATGCTTTAAACAGTTCTAGTCATCAAAAAGCACTTGAACGCTGGAAAGGGGCAATATCAAACACAAAATCATAAATGACATCAGTGATGTCAATCATGCGAAATAATTAAGCCTCCGTATGTCCTATTCGGTAGGAGGGATTTCAATTGGAAGAACAATAAATTATAAAAAACGAGATTAAACTAATTTTGGGAATGTATCCAAACTTCTAGAATTAACATTAAATGTTTTGTTCAAGCAAAATTCCAATGCTTATCTCAAATTTGTTGGCCACTTTATACTAACGCATTTCAAGTACAATAAAATATAAATCAGAACACAATAAAAAATACGATTTATCAATGTGCAGTGCTTTTCCTACTGGGAAGTTAAATGTATGAATACACATACGGTGGCTACAAAAAGGAAACGAAACAAAGGTTGCAAACAGGTTGCAAATCCGCAGGGTGCGTTTGATGATTAGTTTTTTTTGCCATTCGTTAATAAAAAAAAAAGAAAAAAGTTTTTGATTATGCATCCCCGAACGCCTCTTTTTGCAGTTTGCTTATAATCAGTTTTATATTTTTAATTTTCAAAACAATTAATTGGAACTTGGAGTAGGCAATTTAATAGCCCATTAAATTTTAGTATAATTTACTGAGATCGACTCTTTTTTTATTTGATCGCAAAGCTCAATATAAAATAAGTTAATTGTAAAAACAAATATTTTTAAAGCAAGCTTCCTAAATATGAACGAAATCGGACCATAAATACCGGTTTACCAAATATATCGACTTGTGCGCCACCTATCGGCAAAATTTTTAGTGGAGTTATTCCTTTTCATCTTCCGCTATGGCAGGCTCCTTGCCGTTAGTGCGGGGGCTTAGCCGACCAGTCCTTATCAGCGGATGGCAATGCAATCGCTTCTTTATCTCTGTATATTGGGCGAGCATTAACCAATTAGAACAGATCTGACCGGTTGAGAAACAGCCATTTGTAATAGCAATTGAGAAAAAAGTGTGTGACGTTCGTAATTTTGAAGTTGTTATTTCTGTTTTGCATCTTTCTTTATGTGTATTTTGTCGGTGGTTTATTTCACCGATTTTCAATAAATTTTTTGTGCAAATGTAATTAATATAAAGTGCGCGGTGATTGGTTGCAAAAACACGTATAAAATAATAAATTTATTGGCACAAACATGTGCTGCAAAGTTGCTTGCATTTTTTTCTTTATGCTTCGTCTTCATATTCTTTGTTTACTTTTCAAAGAAAATAACATGGCGCCGAAATTACAAACGTCAGCCAGAAAATTACTTTTTTCTTTTGCTTCATCTTGTCAGATCTTGTGTAGTTGGATCATGTTGGGCGAGTGCACTCCTTTCCCTTGGTTCGGGCTGCTCGTGTACGATGACCATGAACTGCCAATCCCCTAATCCAGGGTGTTAAGTTAAACCGTCCCCATTGGAGGGTTTGAAGTCAGGGGGTTTACCAGACCGGCTGTATTATAACGGCACCTTCCTGATACCAGGCCGCCTAAGGTGTAACGGTGGCCTTGCCGCGGCATGGGGCGCTGCCGTGGTGGACCGTTAATTTTCCCTTATACTATTTAGACCACCGCGCCCACCTCGTCGGGCAGGTGGTCGTTCGAACTATATGAATACAACAAAAACCAAAACATTAAAGAAAAAACTAAACCTCGAGCAGCGGACGATCGTCGGTGCCGGCATCCAAAGCTGTCTTTACATCGGTTGGGGGTCATCAAGAGACGAAGGCATCTCCGGCTAAGGGCACGAGTGGGGCCTGCACGGCCTGCGCCGCACAGTGTTTCGACTATATTGAGGCAGGTGGAAATAATAGTACACCTGCACCGATTTCACTGAAACTTGTCATGTGCTCTAGTTAGGGAATTATGAAATTTGGTAAAGATGGAATAATTACCACGCCTTCTACTCTTGTAGGCGAAAACATTAAATTTCATCCGATTTCGATGAAATTTAGTTTGTACTCTCTTTTATTAGGAAAACCTAAATGTAAAATATGGGAAGATTGGATCACTATAACGTCCAAACTCAAAAAAAATGTGGGCCCAGTCATTAAATGTGATGAAATTTTGGTTAATTTTTAACCGACTTCCAAAAAAGGGGGAGGTTATCAGTTCGTCGGATTTTTTTTTTATGTATGTTACCGCATAACTTTGGACCACGTCAACCGATTTCGATTAAATGCATCGGAAAGGTAGTGCCTCAGAGGTGGTCCCATACTAATCTGGTAAAGATCCGATCAGTGGATCATGATATATATATATATATATTTTTTTTATATGAGAATTGAAGTCGGTTTTTTTTGGTAAAAATTGCTTGTTGTTTTCCACTCTCAGAATACAAAGGTTATACTGTAAAATGACTTAGGTGTAAATACTCGCTTTTTTCCCAATGTTTGGTGAGATTTTTTCATTGTTCGAAAAATTCTTTTCGCGAAATTATGCAAAAAGAAGCTGAAAATCAAAAATTAAGAAAATCAAAAATTACACATATTTGCAAAGTCGCGCGCAAAGATCAAATTATATGATGTATTATGGAACGAATTTCCGTCATCCCTTGTCAAATTTGGTTTGGAGACAAACCGGTTTCGGCGTTGTGCCATCTTCAGTGTCATTTTTCGTTCTGCATAATTTTTGTTGGTTGCTCGTATTTATACTCCTTGTTAACTACCTCTTTCTTTTGTTAGGTACGTCTTTTTAGTTTTGCAGTGTTTGCGGTACTCAATAGGTAGATGAATTGTTTTGGCTCGTTTTTGACGGCAGGTAGAAGTCCGTGATTTTTACCCCCTTTGTTTTTGCAGTCGGTGTATTCCCTTCCATATCTGTCCTTAATATTTTCTTGTTGTCATTCTTCTTCTTGTACAGTAGTTTT
>NW_016161970.1:14870-20988 GCF_001687245.7 Rhagoletis zephyria | reverse complement strand
AAAAAAATATGTATATACATATACAGTCAGCGTCAAAAATGTGAATACCCTGACGTTTTGACGATATTATTTATACATATATTCCATACATAACTGAGAATTATCTTCAAAGATTGAGATATCATGAAAATGAATTAGCTACTAATCTATTAGACAAAAGCGAAACATCAAGAAGATTAAAAAGATGTCATGTTCTAGATATACCATCTCGATTTCAAACTAGATTTTAAAAGTGAAATATTGTATAAATACCTAGTTTAGTTCTACTTGTATAATAGATAGTCTGGATGGAGAGTACCTATTGCTACTAATTAACTTTCAATTGTTATACAATTAGCTTATTGTCCAATAGATATACCATCTCGATTTTGAACAAGATATTAAAACAGAAATATTGTATATAGACCTAGATTTGTTATACTTGTATAATAGATAGTCTCACTGGAGATTATCTATTCCTGCTAATATATTTTTAATTGTTATACAATTCGCTTATTGTCCAATGGACAAATTGCAAATAAAAATTAAAAAAAGAAATGTTCCATACCAATTTTTTATTTTTTAATCAAAATATAGTTCATTCTACAGCAAAAGCCAACAGAATCAATTTTATATAGAAAAAAAATTCAAGAACCACCAAAAAAAGTTCATCAAAATTTTAAACTTTTCAAATCGATTTCTTTGAGAATTTTTTTTTTTCGCCAAGGGTTTATCGCGTTTTTTTTATGTGGGAGAAAATGTGCAACATCGTCGACAAAAAAAATCTCAGAAATCAACGGTAATTTTTATAGACTTGAAAATTGCACAATATTTTACTAACATTTTCTACAAAACTGCACACCTAAAATTTCTCTAAGAAATGGAATTGAAAAGCTGAAAATTTTTTTGGCATTCCTTGAATTTTCCCCGAGTTCTATATGAAGTTTAAAAAATTTATTCTGTTGGTTTTTGCTGTTGAACGAACTATATTTTTATAAAAAAAAAAAATGAAAAATTTTGTATAGAAAACGTAAATAAAGAAACGTATATACACTTGTGGTCAGCTGATTAAGTCGAGTGACATTTTGACTAGTTTTGGCTAATATTCTTTTGTCTGTTTAATGTTAATATTTTTTATAAATTTTTACACATTTCCACATTTCAAACTTCGTACAAAAATTATTAAAATTCGAAAAACTTTAACATATGCACCCAAAAATTTTAAACTTTTTATTTAGAATTTTTAGAAAAATTTTGGGTATGCAGTTTTGTAGCACATTCAATTTTAGTAGGTTGAAGTGCAAGTTTCAAGACGTCAGAAAATCGCAAGTAATCCCGGGACTTTCGGGATTTGTAATTTACACTGATGCCAATAATAGAAACTCTTATTCTTGACCAGTATTGGCTATATTTCTTTTTTATTTAATAATCAATATTTTTTTATAAATGTCTAGCTCATTATACATATAACACCGCGCGATAGTAAATTCCAAACTCAAATATAAATATATTCGCGAAACCATGGGCCAAATATAGTAAAATTGCGTATTTGGTTTTTCACTCTGACATCAGTAATTCAAAAATGATTTAAACAATATAGAGACATGTGCTTAGAGAAGAAGTATGGGTATAAAATTAATGAGGAAATCCTGTAGAATTTAAGCAGATTCAAGTTTCTAGTGCAGAAGGGCTGGTAAATATTGAAAATGTCATTTTAAAATTTTATACTTGAAATTTCGCAATATTTATTTGTTTTTGAAAAAATATATGTTAAGGACTTGTATAAACTTCGATAACATCCTCGAATTTCGTTCTTCTAACTTTGCCAGCTTAAAAATTACCTATTCGTCCTTGTAAATCCAAAAAATTTAAATTTTTTAAATTTCCTATTGCATTTGTGGCCTATATTTTTATTCTAAATTGCGTTGATTTTTTTAATAATCTTTGGAATTAATCATATCTTTGAAATCTTTCAAGTTGTTGAAAAGTAATAAATATCTGAATCCCGGAATCCCGAGATGGTGACAACGCCATCCCGAAAATCCCGGAATCGGAAAAAGCCGAAAAATTAACATCCCTATGCCAGGCATTTTCTCCAAAGCAAAGGAAATTATCGAGCATATTTTATATGGAAGAAATTGCACAACACCGTCAGCCGACTGATTTAAATTTTAAAATAAACGGCTCATATGAATATATATGTATGTGTATGCAGAAATCAGTGTAATTGGGCTTGACTCCGTACTTCTCGGACTAAATCTATTAAAACGCTCAAATAAAACAAATGTGCCAGTATAGGATCGACGTCAAGTAAAATAATGTAAAAAACGGTAAGTCTAGACTGAGTGCGGGATCAGGAATGTTAGGTGCGTTTTTGTACACACTATCCAGTAAAAACCAGTAACAATTGTTACGAGTTTCCATATTTTGGTATTTTCGTACGCAAAAACTTGAAAGAAGGCGAAATTGAGGGGGCCAAATTTTGGAAGAAAGTTGCAAGTTTTTACTGAACAAAATTTTACTTTAAAATTTTACCAGTAAGAAACAAAGTTTTTTACGTGCTACTTCTTGCATTCTACACAAGAGAGGCATATATTTTTGGAATCGTAAGACAAAAATCGTAAAAAAATGGTCATCTTATTGCCTTTTTATAACAATTTTTAAAAAAGAATAAACAGTGAGTTAGGTATTCGCAAATTACTTTTATTTGCAAATAGCTCACGTATAAACATAGTAATTTGCTACGCGATAAAAACCTAAGCCCCACGCCCTTCGCTGTGACCAAGCGTGGTATTTTGAAGATTAATTTTCTTTATTATTAAATGTGCAATACATTAATCAACATAATGAAAGCTTAACACTTAGCACTTATTATCATCATTGAGTATAAGTTTATAAAATTGTAAACTGGTATGTTATGCTTTTTCCAATTCAAATTGCTTTAAATTAAATATTCAACGGTACAGAGTTTCGAAAAAGCACTACATACTGATACTTAAAGAGTACACAAATGCAATTATTTTAAAATTATATTTTGATAACAGTTTAACGCGAACTCATTGCATGCCGTCCATCGTCCACTGGCAGAGTAGCACCATTAATAGATTTCGCCATATTGCTTGCCAAAAATGCAATTACTCCTGCCACTTCTTCCGCAAAGCCCTCACGTGCGGTGGAATGTATCATCTTAGACTGTTCCAATGCGATTTCATATGTCTCATCATCCATACTATCACTTTTTTGAATATCTGTTATGATAACGGCGGGATTGACCGAATTGCAGCGCACCCCTTTCGGCTGTAATTCTAGTGCTATGCAACGTGTGAATTGATCCAAAGCCGCTTTGGAGATATTATAAGTGAGTATGCCGGGCATCGAGCGTATGCCATTTACGCTCGACACATTCACAATACAGCCCTTAGTGTCGATCAGATGCGGCACTGCCGACGAAGTTAACTGAAAAACGGAGCGCATATTTATATCCATTACACGATCGTATTGATCCATAGTAGTTGTTTCAATATTGCCTATCTCAACGACGGACGCACTGTTGACAAGCACATCGATGCGTCCATAAGTGGCCATTGTTTTGTCAACAATATGGCGCACTTCCTTTTCTTTTGTCATATCTGCATGCACTATCAGCGGCGAATGATCATGTACATCAATGACCTTGTCGGCCACCTCACGCAAACTGTCCTCACTATGACCGACAACAGTAAGTAGGCCGCCCCACTTGGCGAACTCCATAGCGGTGGCAGCTCCAATACTAGAATTGACACCTGTGATAATTATAACTTTGTTTTTGAAATCCAGTGGAGATGGTGGCGGTGGAATCACCACTGGCTCTTGTAAATCAATTGAGTGATTAAATTCTATAGGAAACATACTGAACAATTATGAATTCAATAGCAAATAATAAAAANATTATAACTTTGTTTTTGAAATCCAGTGGAGATGGTGGCGGTGGAATCACAACTGGCTCTTGTAAATCAATTGAGTGATTAAATTCTATAGGAAACATACTGAACAATTATGAATTCAATAGCAAATAATAAAATGCCACACAATACAAGACAATGAGCAACGAAAGCTGTAGGCTATAGACTGAACAGCTTTAAGAGACATGATCTCGTTAGGTCTATCAAATCAGCTGCATATTAATGTTGCTCCTTTGTCTAGCTGTACAAACAGACAAAATTAAAGCAAGGCAAATGATGTGCACTATGTATGTATGTACATATGTATGTAACGTTTCTCAGTGGTTTCCACTCTCACACCAGCTGGAAAGTTCTCTTAGCCTTCAGTGATGTGGTTATTGGTGCTAGACCAAAAATATAAATATGTACATTAGGGCGGGGTAATTTGCTCTGAGCAAATTTTACGAAGAAAGTGTATAGCGAATTCAAATTCAATGATTAATTAATAATAACATTAATAATCCCAACGGTTTTTACCCTCCATTCCCGCCCATCCGCACGAGGGGCGCAGTCCGCATGACGTACGGAACCAGTATTTTCAATTTTGCGCCGAGTCACGATAGGCAGGAGTTTGTTAAGTGTCGAGATCTAAAACTGTTCAGCTACAGAACTAAATTCATCAGCTAATTTTATGTCTTTATGTTAACAATTCATTTATTGAGAGAGGAGAGTGCCGCCTTCTTAATGACTGAAAAGCGGATCTGGCATATCAAACGTGCCGGAATGAAAGTTAAAATCCTGGCATAAGCAACGGAGTGGGTCGTGCAATTCAAAATTAATTTTATAAGCTTCCAGAAATAGGGGAGCGAACATTAAAGCTAACTTCACCCAGAAGAAGCGGACTTGAATTTGAGCCTGTCAGTAATTTATCTATAAAAATTGTACCAAGCATTTGCCTGCGACTGGCAAGTGTAGGAAGATTAATAAGTTTTAATCGGCTCGTATAAGGTGGAAGGTTATATTGAGAATCCCAACGGAAATTTCTTAAAGTAAAAAGTAGGAATTGTTTTTGAATTGATTTTATCTTGTCTGAGTAAATTTGATACCTGGGATTTCAAATCACCGAACTGTATTCCAGTGATATAAGGATCACAAAATTCTTTTGACCATCGTTTCACAAATGCAAGTACACCTTTAGCCTTGTTGACTGTCACATTAATGTGAAGATTAAAATTAAGCTTAGGATCCATTGTGATACCAAGGTCCACAAAATTGTTTACCTGTTTCAGGTTATGGTTACCTATTGTGTTCTAAGCAAAAAATGCGAACAATCTATAATCCAAAAATTCCAATGAACATTGGGCTTGGTTAACAATTCGAAAACAATTTAAAAACTAATCTTTTTTTCAAGTCTAACCTTTGATAGCGAATGTGGAATAAGTTAGTATTCGATTCGAGAGCTACGTCATTCTCCAGCAGAACGGAACCTTCTTAATCCAATGTATTTTCCCTTCGTTATGAATTCGAAATACAGCACATTATCGATTTAAAATATTAATGAGCGAAATATTGAGAGCGATTATCTTATATATATTGCCATTCGAGAATGAGCTGGATTTCACTTTCTCTCTTGTTACTATGGTTATAATTTTTTGTCGAGCCCATTTCGAGTATATTTCCAATATACTATGAACGTTGGAAATCTTAGGTTGGTTGTGAGTTCGTTCTCAGTTCGATATTCATATTGGATATCGAAGATCATTTTCGAACGATCGCCAAATTGTATATATTTGGTTATTTTCCATTGTACCAAAATTTGTTTGTGTTTTCTCGGTTTTGCGAAGTAGTTTCTTAAATATGAAGAAAACGCAAAATTTTGTAAACGAAAAATTAATTTAGTTCAGAAAAAGTTATAATAAACTTTTATCGAAATTAAATTACTCCGCACTAATGTACATACGCAAATCGCGAATCAGTCGAAAGCAACGAAATCGACAAAGTAAGTTGGGAACCACTTAAAATCAAATATGTTAGTATGTATATACATCGCATATTTACTAAAAGACATCACAAGTCAAAGAAATGAATTTTTGAGCAGATGATGCGGAATTACTGCTTATAAAACATTTTTCACATTGTATGTTAAAATTCCATGCAGAAATCTTGAGTAGTTACCGCTTGAAAAGAGAATATGTACCTCTGTTCACTGCATTTTATGT
>NW_016161970.1:0-9002 GCF_001687245.7 Rhagoletis zephyria | reverse complement strand
AAATGTGCAAAAATAGAAACGATCTCAGTTAACTACAAAGGAATAACAACAACAATGATAACAACAAATGACTCGGCAAGATTAGATGTAAGCTAGTGAAATTTAATTAAATTTAATAAAAACCACAAAAATCACAAAACTTTCACTTAGCTTCGGTTATTATCACACTAAGATGCTCGTAGGCACTTTTTATAGCAACTTTTACTCAAAATTAGCACAATAAACTTTGCAAAATACAAAGACCAATCAAGGCACAAATAAGTAGAACTTCACAGCTTGACGTTTGCGTAAGATACATTACGAATTATAAGTTGATAAATGATGGCAAAATAACAGTTAGATTTTTAGATGAAAAAAATTATTATATTTATTATATTATTATTTAAATTATTATAAAAATTAATTTACTAAAATTACTTAAAACTTCATGCTTATTCCATGGTTGGCGTTTTTCTCCTTTTGTCTCTTCTCATATGAGGGAAAATTTCAAATTCTCAGAATTTAAAATTACTGGTAAATTACTGTACAATTATTTAAATAGATAAAAAGTTAGTTAATTTGACGACGCACATAGGGGTATTTGGCCAATTTAGGCGGCCAAAAATATTTATAAGAAAACTTTAACTCAAAGTGTTTATAAAAGACGTGTTACGACACTTACAATTGTAAATTGTGAAATAAAGTTGCTTAAAGTTTCAGCGAGTCCGAAAGAACAACTGGTACGACGAGGAGTGTTAAGAAGCTGGAGAGAAAAAAGATACCGTCTACAGGGCCACGCTGCGATCGGGCGCAACGCGAGACGTATTTGGCGCATTAAGAACAAAGAGGCCAAAAAAACGTGAGTGCAAAGAGCTTGAAATGCTGACCGACAGGAAAAACGCCCGAAAATTTTATCAGACAGTTAGGCGACTTACTGAAGGTTTCAAGACCAGGGAGAACTCCTGTAAGAACAACCATGGCAACCTAGAGACTGATGTCCAGAACGTGCTTAAATTATGGAGGGAACACTTTTCCAGCCTGTTGAATGACAGCAGCACTGAAAGTAGTGGAGAAAACAAACCCGAGCCCATACATAGTCGATGACGATGGAGACGAAGTCCCACCAGGTACGAATAGCGATTACGCGGCTGAAAAACAACGAAGGGAGCTGACGGCCTGCCAGACGGCGGCGAGGAGCTGATAAGGTACATGCATCAGCTAATATGCAGAATATGGTCAGATGAGCGCATGCCCGACGATTGGAATTTAAGTGTGCCCTGCCCAATCCACAAGAAAAGCGATCCCGCCATACGCGCCAACTGCCGCGGGATCAGCCTACTAAGCATAGGTTACAAGGTCTTATTGTGCGAAAGACTGAAGCCCACCGTCAACGAACTAATTGCACCTTATCAGTGTGGCTTTAGACCTGGCAAATCCACCATACCATAGATCAGGTATTCACAATACGTCAAATCTTTGAAAAGACCCGCGAGAATAGGATCGACACGCACCATCTATTTGTTGATTTCGAAGCCGCTTTCGACAGCACGAAAAGAAATTGACTTTATGCCGCGATTTCTGAATTTGGTATCCCCGCGAAACTAATACGGCCGTGGTAAAATGATATTGAGCAATACCATCAGCTCTGTCAGAATTCGGGAGGACCTATCCGAACCGTTCGATGCCAAATGAGGGTTCAGACAAGGTGACTCTCTTTCGTGTGATTTCATTAATCTGATGTTGGAGAAGATAATAAGAGCCGCAGAACTGAACCGCTCAGGCACAATACTTTACAAGACCGTACAATTGCTGGCGTATTATCGGTAAAAAAAAGGGCTACGTCTTTTCTGCCTTCTCGGGATCAGATAGAGAAGCAAAGCGAATGGGTCTGGTGGTTAACGAGGATAAAATGAAGTATCTCCTGTCATCACACAAACAGTCAGAGCATACGCATCTTGGCACACACGTCACTGTTGACAGTTACAAGTTTGAAAAAGGAGACGATCTCGTTAATTTGGAAATCAGCATTAACACCAATAATAATGCCAGCCTTGAAATCCAACCGAGAATTACTCTTGCCAAGAAGTGCTACTTTGGACTGAGTAGAAAATTCAAAAGTAAAGTCCTCTCTTGACGCACGAAAACCACACTTTATAAGTCATTCATCATGCCCGTGTTGGTATATGGCGTAGAAGCTTGGACAATGGATACATCTGATGAAGTGGCTCTTAGAGTTTTCGAAAGAAAGATTCTGCGAAAGATTTACGGACCTTTACGCGTTGGCGATGGCGAATACCGCAAACGATTTAACGATGAGCTGTATGAGCTTTACAACGATAGAGAAATGGAAGGCATTGGCTTCGCTTGGCATTTCCAATTGGCGTCAGTCGGCACAGAAGAGAAATGACTGATGTGCTGTTTTCGATTCGGCCAAAATCGCCTATGCGTCAATAAAGAAGAGAAAGTTTGACATAGATAGACTCTACTTTGCCGTGGTCCGGCTTTAGAAACACGCATACCTACGTGTTCGTCTCGTCGAGAAGGTTTATATCTAGGTTATAATATGAAGAGTTACCATCTTTTAAAAAATCAAATACAATTAAGTTAAATGAATTCCTACAATCAACAGAAATTGTTTTGAAAAGAAATTATTTGTAATCAACATGTGGGAAAGTTACCACCTGTTTAAAAATCAAATTCAACTTTAATTTAGGGAATAAGACACAAGTTTGCATTACAAGAGGAAAATGTGGCAACCCTCATAAAAAATATTTCTGGATTAAATTCTCAAAAATAACTTTCATTTGATATTAATTGTTGTAGTTAAACTAATATCCTAAGGGATAGCACTTACTACATAGGCAAAGAATTGTTTAAGAGCCTTCTTTTAGTACCCATGGATAGTAATATTGTATCTTAATTTTCAAATAAATATAAATAAATATAAATATATATTCATGCCAATTCTTAATGCCTTAACCTTAAAATTAAAAACACTATCTGAATACAAAATTGTATCAAAATCGTTAGACCTAAATTTTTACCCGAACTAACTTACCGTTAAGATATTAATATTTTTCTAAAAGTACTAACAACTCCATTGCAACTACCCAAAGTTATAAAGTTCATCGCCTTATCATACCTGTCTTTCATCTTGTCACTCATTATTTGCGTGCGTTGTTTCACCAGGGCATGTATCTCTCTCAGATCTTCCTCCGGGGTGTTGGACGTCTTTCTACCAATCCTCCTCACATCGCCGCTTACTCCAAACTTAAGGTCACTAGGCAAATGGAGCTCACTGCCGAAGACTACCCTTGCAGGAATTTTACCCGTTGTTTCATGTACTGCTGGCCGGTATCCCATCAGGAGTAAGGGTATACATACCCCCATCCAAATCTTTCTGACTCATGTCCACGACTTTTCTCAAATGCTCTTCCAGGGTCCGGTTGAACCGTTCCACCATGCCATCTGATTGGGGATGAAGAGCCGTTCTTCGGGTGTTCCGGATACCCAAAATATGTAAAACATCTCCTGGAATACCGCCGATTCAAAATTTCTTTCTTGTTCAGAGTGTAATTCTATAGGTACACCGTATCTCGCAACCCAATTGTAGGTGAATACCTCCGCTACCGTTTTAGCTTCCTGGTTTGTAATTGGGTATACCGCTGGCCATTTTCTAAAGTAGTCCATAACCACAAGGACGTATTTGTTTCCCAGCGGCTACATCCATGGCAATCCGCTCGATTGGTGCACCTGTGTTATACTGCTTCATCTGGCCATGACTTCTGGATTACGGCCTTTAGCTGCAATACTCTCCGCGCAGTTAGCAATCCACTCTGCGACCGATTGCCGGCAACCAACCCAATAGAACCTCTGTTTGATCTTCTCCAGGGTCTTCGTGATTCTCAGGTGCCCTCCAATGGGACCATTGTGGAATTCCTTCAGAGCGTCCGGAACTCCAACCCTTCCAACTACTATTAGGTTTCCCATACTTTATGTAAACAGCCAGATATCAACTTTAAGCTTTTCCATTGTGGCCGGTATGCCTTTTCGATGGGGCTCTCCGCCATTTGCTCCATAGTTGGCCCCCTGCCCATCTACAGTCCATGCACTAAAAGCTCTAGATCTGGATCATCCTGCTAACACTTTCGTAGCTGTCCTACCTTCCATTCTTCCGCTGGTGGTACTGTCGTAAGCCGGACGTCTATAATGTCTTCTTTGGCCCCAGCTTTCGAGCAGTGTTTACATTCCAAGCTACATGGTCGACGGGACTTGGCATCAGGGGTGTGCAGTTGCGAAGTCGTAACTTGGATGCTGTCCTTCTGGATTCTTAAAACTGCAGTAGTCACTTCAGCACTGAATGATCCGTTCAAACACGGAAACGTTGCCTATAGAGGTACTTGTGGAAATGCTTGACGCACTCCGCTAACGCCAATAGTTCTCTCCGAGTTACGCAGTAGTTCCTCTCTGGTTTCCCAATTGACCGGCTATAGTAGGCAACCAGCTCCTCCTGCCCATTAATTACCTGCGACAGTACGCCTCCTATGGCATAACCACTAGCATCCTTATCTTAAATAAACATTGCACCTGGAACCGGGTACGGTAGCATAGGTGCAGTACATAGCCATTCCTTCAGAGCTTGGAAAGCCTCCTCCCGTTCGTTGTTCCCCTCGAGGGCTCTATTTTTCATAGTCAACTCGTGAAGGCTATTAGCAACGCTGGCGAAATTCGGAACAAACCGGCGATAATGTGTATAGCTCAAGGAAATTTCGTATCTCGTGTGAGTTCCTAGGTCTTGGCCAAGCCTTTACTGCTTCTATCTTTTCCTTCGCAGTGCAGACGCCCTCCGTTGTCACCTTGTGTCCTAAGTAGTTCCCCTCCTTCTTGAACAATAAGCACTTTTTAGGACTTAGCTTCAGACCAGCACCAGCTATCCTCTGGAAAACTTCTTCCAGATATTTCCATTGCCCCTCAAAGCTTTTGCCCAACACAATAATATCGTCTAGCGCCAAGCATGGTTTCCAATGCAGTCCCTTGCATATGGTCCATATGTCTTTCAAAAGTGGCAGGAGCGTTGCATACTCCAAAGGGCATCACCGTTAATTGCGACAGACCATCTCCAACGCTCAAAGCTGTATTGTCGTTGTCCTCGTCACTTACCTCCATTCGCCAATAACCGCTCTTAAAGTCGAGTGTTGAGAACCCCTTTGTTCCAGTCAACAGTTGTGTTTATTTTGGTTATCCAGCTGAGTATCACGTTAATTTCTCACGGAAACGGTCTGGATCATTCTTAATATTAATTCACTGTTGTGTAGTGGTAAACAGTGCGCGCTTTCACTCATCAGCACCTGGGTTCAAGCCCTGGCCAAAGCAACATCGCAAAAAAAAATATATAGAAAAAAGGCTTTTTCTTAACAGCGATCGTCCCTCGGCAGGCAATGGCAAACCTCCGAGTGTATTTCTGCCATGAAAAACAGCCTCTCATAAAAATACAATCGCCGTTCGGAATCGGCGTAAAACTGTAGGTCCCTCCGCTTTGTATGACAACATTAAGGCGCACGCCACAAGTCGGAGTAGAAGCTCGGCCAAACACTAACATATGTGTAAGGGGCAATCTATTATATTATTATTAAACAAATATTTAGCGTAAAGGAAATTTATTTGAAGAAAGTTAAAAGAAGCAATGGCAGAATATATGCTTGTGTATACATTCATTTACCAGTGCTACCAAACCGCACTCCCATATTATCAGTGACACAAACCAAAAAGAGAGGATCATAAATTAAAGCAGATCTGTATCAGGATCATATCGTTGTTGTTGCATTTGCATACAAATTTTTTATCCGGATCCCGATCATTGCCCACGAAAACACAGCAAGTAAGGTGCAAGCTCCAAGTCTCTTAAAATTACCGTTCGTATTTGAGGGGTGTTTCGCATTTTCTTCCATATAACGCATCAGCAACATCTATTGTCAGGCAGGTTCTGCAATTCACTTCCGAGTGAATTTCAATCTAATTCGCTTTAAATTCAAATTGGCAGGGGCTGGCATTCACTCGGAAGTAAAATGCAGAGCCACTAAAATTTAATGGGCTACAAAACTGCATACCCAAAATTATTCTTAGGAATGGAGTTGAAAGTTTGAAAATTTTTATGAGCATTTTTTGATATTTCTTGAATTTTTCCCCAAGTTCTACATACACATATCGATGGCTGAGTTGAAGATCGACCTATCTCGGCAGCCAGTTCGAAAACGCTCTATCTCAAAACACTTTTCAAGAACGCCCTATTTCAGAATTTAATTGAAAAGCACCCTATCTCAAAATTCGGTCCAAAACGCCCTATCTCTTTTTTTTTGGGGTTTGAAGTGATGACAGGAGGACTCAGTAGTCCCCACAAATCAGGTTGTACGTCTTAGTATGTTATATTCTTGCTGCTGTGGGTTATGTATAGTTGTCTCGAACATTGCTCCACTGATGCACACAGGTAATACCGGTTGGGCCAGAAACACGTACATGAGTTTTGCTATTTGAGTTTCTGCTTTGCTTTCTTTCTTGTGTGTAGTTTTTAATTTGTTGGAGATAAGCGAGCGTGATTTTAGCAATCACATTAACCGATGGCGGATTTAGTAGGCTAGGACTTAGTGGAACGAATATTAGTTATATAAATGAATGCTGTTTATAGACAAAACATTTGGGGCAAAATGATATAATTAGACTTAAGCAAATCATACATTAAAAGGTAAGTTTAGCTTTCTGTATAAATTTAACGAGCTGAGAGATTTTGGCTTGATCATTACTTTTAAAAACGTCTTCAAAATTGTTATACAGTGAAAATACATCGAATTCTTGTCTAATGTTCGCATGTCTTCTGCAGTGGAAGGTCTGATGTACATAGTTATCAGATTGACCACAGTAGCATCTATGTGAGTTGGAGGCTTTTATTTTGACCAAGTATGCTTTATCATATGTATGACCCGACAGTATTCTATTTAGAGTTTTGATATCGGTTGGCGATAACGAACTTTTTTTGAACCAAGCAAATTTCCTCCTACAAGGGTGTGTGGCTGCAAATAGATTGGGTTTGAGATTTGAGTATTCTAAAAAATTTTAATACCATTCATTAAAAATAACATTCTTGATTTGACTGGTGGTTTCATCTATCGTGAGTCTAGCACTCCTCAGCGTCCCTTCAGTGGTTGCACGTTTGGCTATAGCATCAGCCCTTTCGTTGCCTGAAATACCTACATGGCTTGGGGTCCAAACCAGAGCTACTTCAGCTAGGTCAGCCTCACTAATTTTCTTATGGATTTGATGTGCAATGCTGTTATTTGTATTAGGATCTTTGAGGATTTGGCAAGAGGTTAGGCTGTCAGTAAAAATAACAACTTTTTCTTTATTGTCATTAATGGCAATAGTAATTGCCTCGGCAATAGCATAGAGTTCACCAAAAGTGGATGACGCCCTGAAATCAAAGCAGTAGAGGTGTTAAGTGTTCTTAGAGTAGTTGTATATTCCAAAACCGGTGTTTTCTTCGGTTATAGATGCATCAGTGTACATTATACAAAAGTTATTGCTTTTGAAGTTTTCAAGAATGCTATAATGATGAGATTTGAGACTTTCACTAGACATGGATGCTTTTCTGTGTGGTATATTTTTATCAAGGATTTGAATACTAGACTGAAGTGTGACGGCAAACCGGATCAAGACGATCCAGAAAGTTGGAAAATTAACTGTATACATTAGAGTAGCTGGAGTTAAGGTGCGGGTTTGAGATTATAGAATTTGAGATGGGATCATTAAAGGCAAGGATTTTGATTAATTCTTTAGCAGTAACCCATACAGCGCGTTCTTTAGGTGGGAATTCATTGGCCAGAGCGTACATGACTGGAATGGGAGTCGATGGGGTTAACCTAAGACATCTTCTCAAAAATTTGTTTTGTAAGATGCATATTTTCTTGACAGACGTTTTAGCACAGTTGGCTGCCGTGGTGCTGCAGTACTCTATTTTGGACCTTACAAGAGACTTGTAAATGTTTAAAGCTTTTTGGGGGTATAGACCTGATTTAATGTTGGTCAGATATTTGAACAATTTGATGTTGTTAGTGGCTGACTCAACTATCATGGAGTGGTGATTTTTAATTGTAAGAGAGCTGTTGATGATTCTTCCAAGTATTTTCAGACTGTTAACTTGGTCAAGTCTGGATCCATTAATAGAGATGTTAATGGTTTTGCTCGGTCCTCTGTTAACATGCATCAGCTTGGTTTTAACAGGATTAAAGGAGAGATTTAATTGCTTACATTTGTTGATAAAAGAATTGAGTTTAAGCTGTAAATTCAGTTGGACTTCTGAGAGGTTAGAACCTGTTGCTACAAGGAAGAAGTCATCAGCAAATTGAAATATTTGCATGTTACTGTCATTTATATCATGTAGTTTAGAGGTGTAAATGTTGAAAAGAAGAGGTGGCAGCTGCCTTGTGGTAAACCATTATAAATATCAATTGTGTTGTTTCCAATATTTAGCACTCTGTGAGCAAGAAAGTTAGTGATCCATTCAAGGCTTTCAACATTCAAATCAGATAGAAGGTCCCTGAGAATTTTAATGTCCACGCAGTTATACGCATTTGAGATGTCTGTTGAACAAAAGATTACTTGTTTTTTTTTGGCTTTTTGCAAATTTATGTAGTGTAAGATGTGATTTACGCATACAGCAGACGATTTTGTTTTTCTGTACGCAAAAGGGTTGCTGGGTAGGATGTTGTTGTCCTCCGCAAAGGAGTCCAATCTTTCTTAGATGCATGAGTTAATAAGTTTGAGGAAAACCGAGATTAAAGCAATAGGTCTAAAATTGTTAAAATCATTTAGATCCCTGTCCCTCTTGATTGGGACTATTTTGATGGTACACCAGTGGTAAGGGATTTGGTTAGATAGGAATAGGTCATTTTAAGCAGTTTTTAAGGAATTCAGGGTTTGTTCTGGAAGGGTTTTGAGCATATTGTAAGTTATTTTATCAACCCCTGCAGCTG
>NW_016161969.1:41228-46750 GCF_001687245.7 Rhagoletis zephyria | reverse complement strand
GCCTTGAGGTATGCCATTTTGAAATGGATAGGATTGGGATAGATATTGGCCGATTCTTACTCTAATTTTTCGGTTTGTCATAAAGTGCTTAATGTAATTAAATATTTTTGGTCCAATTTTCCAGAGCATTAGTTGGTCGAGGACTGTATGTACGCCGATCTTGTCGAAGGCTTTAGAAAAGTCAAGTGATATAATGGATATGTGTTTCTTTAATTGTAGGGAGTGAGCGATCTGATGATCTAAGTAAATTAGCGAATCAGACACCGATTTCCCTTTCCTAAATCCAATTTGATGGCTATGAAGTAGTTTATTAGTTGTAATAAACCACCATAGTCTATTCGCTATAATTTTGTCGAGCATCTTAGCGCAGCAAGGGTTTAAGGAAATAGGTCTGTATGAGTCGATAGAAGATTTGTCTAAATTTGGTTTTTGAATGGGGATTACAAGGCTATTTTTGTAGATTTGAGGGAGGTAGTTTTCGAAAATGTTATTGTAGAATGAAAGGATTCGCAGTTTTACAGGATTTGATGTATTTTTAATCATGGAATATGATATTCTATCAATTCCAGGGGTGTGTCCATTTAGCATGGACAACGCCATGGAAATCTCAATCGAGGTAATTTTGTTTTCTATGAACTGAGCGGTCTTATCTACGATTAGATTGTGTACTGCGGACACAGAACGGTGTTTGTTCTGGAGGAAAGAGTGCGAAAAAGTAATGTCGTCAGATGCCTTTGACCAGTGCGTTCCGAATAAATTGGCTATTTCCAATTGTTCTGTTATGCGACATTGGTTACTGCCTTGATTTTGTATACAGTGCATCGTGGGGAAACATTTCAGTCCACAGAATCGTCGAATCGTAGACCATACTTGCCCAATGGGGCTCCTAGGGTTGATATTCGAGGTGAATTCATTCATGGACTTAGATTTTGAAGACTTAAGTTCTCTCTTAAAAAGGTTATTTGCTTTTTTATATTTTATAATATTTTCTAAGGATATGTTTCTTTTGAGCACATTCCAACTTCGATTCCTATCCATTTTTAGTTCTTGGAGTTTTTTGTTCCACCACGGCACTGATTTTTTTACAGTGTACCTAGTTTGGACAATGGAGTGAGTAGCACTATCTAAAATTATTCTCTGAATGTTAGCTGCTTCTTTATTGATGTTTGAGCTGGTGGGTTTGTTTGAACTGATTTTGTTTGATATAAGGTTAAATTTGTCCCAGTCAGCTTTATTCATGTTGAATTTAGGTCGTTTTATATTGGGTGTTGGATTTTGGTTGGGGAAAAGAGAGATAACTAGGGGGAAGTGATCGCTGCCTGACAGATTGGGTTCAATTTCCCATTTGCTTTGTAGGGCTATATTAGGAGATGAGAGAGTCAAATCAACATGTGTGAAGGTGTGGTGTGTTGTGTAATGAGTGGGTCGGCCGCCATTTAATAGAGTGAGCAATGATTGTGTGATAAATTTGGAGACTGTGTCTCCTCTCTTATTGCTTTTAGGAGATCCCCAGCTAGCATGCCAGCTGTTAAAGTCGCCAGAGATGAAATGTGGAAGTTGTTGCGTGTTAAAGATGTCTTGAAGGTCTTTTAGTCTGAAATGTATGTGAGGGGAAATGTATACAGAGCTGTTTAAAAATTTTATTTTAGATTGAACGATTATAGTTGTAATATCGAACTTGTTGGTTGTTGTGTTGCAGACTTGGTGTTGTATGGAATTATGTATTTATATGGCAGATCCAGAAAATGAGTTGCGGGGGTTAGAGGATCGGTAAAGTTTGAAGTTTATAGGGATAGGGATTACCATATTGTCTTGAAGATGGGTCTCTTGCAAATTGATTATCTGTGGTTTAATTTTTTTAATTAGCAATTGCAGTTCGTTATAGTTGTTTAGGTAGCCTCTTATGTTCCATTGTAAAACTTTTAGCGCAGCGGTCATTAGGTGTATACTAATTAGTGTTGGATTGGTTACAAAGAAGGGGATATAAAACAAATCTTATAAATAATATAGTAATATAAAGTAGTATGGTTAGTATTTATTCAAATAGGTCGGAGTAATCCATGCCAGGGCTGGTAATACTAGTTGGAGCTTTTACTTTTTCGTTTTGCTTGTTGGGTTGAGCTTTTTTATTCTGGATACTAGTCGCTTAGGAGTATTTCTTGGTAGTATTTTAATGCTTTGTTTTGATGTGGATGGTGTTTCGTTGTCTGAGCTTTCGGTGAGTAGGTCCGTGTACTGTACAATTTCTCTGTTTGCGACTGGAGTATTTGGAGGTATGGCGGTATTTGTTGTTGGAGTTGGAGTGGGTTTCGAGTGATTGAGTGTTGTTTTGTTGTACGGCGTTTTGTGGCTGATTTGAGTATTCTGTGTGGTGTGTTGAATATTGGATGGTGGTTGTGGGTCCTGTTGTTTTGATATGGTAGAATAGCTGGATTGTTGTATTGATGACGTTCTCTGTATATGGCTCTAGCAGTTTTGTTGTCGACATTTGATGTAACCTTTATTGCTTGTATTTCTTTTTCTCTCAAAAATATAGGGCACTTTCTGTCTAAAGCATTGTGGTTGGTGTCTGCTAGTTTGTTAGCATCACAGTTTACACATTTTATGTTTTCGTTGCATATTTCGTTATTTTCTTCGTCAAGGTGGTAGGCATTTGCGCAGTTAGGGCAGGTTCGCTGGGCTTTGCAGAACTTTGCAAGATTATTGTATTTTAGGCAGTTCTTACAGCGCATAGGGAGTGGAATGTATGGTCGAACCGGAATACTTAGATAACCAATGTTAATTTTATACGGCAATGAAGGCGAGGAAAATGTTAAAATTATTAGTCCTGTTTCTTTTAATTGATTGTCTATTTTTTTGTAGATTTTTTTAACTTCACAAACGCTTTGGGATGTCAGTTCATCGAGAATTTCTTTTTCAGGGATATCTCTTAGGTCGCTGCAATATATAACTCCTTTAGAAAAGTTAAGTGTGGGATGTAAAGTTATGTCCACTGTGATAGTGTTTGATAAGGCTGTTAAAGGGCAGAGTTTATGTGCTTGTTTGGTGTTTTTGGTTTTCATTAATATTTGGCCACTTCTAATTTTTTTGCAAAGCTCGATTTCACCGCATGTTGCGTCAATTGTTTTTTTAATTAGAAATGGAGAGACACTAGACAGGTTTTCCGTGCTGTTAATACGTGTCATTGTCAAATATATTGGATTTTCTGATATTATATTCAATGTTTTTGAGTTATCCCATTGAAGTGATGGGATATTCGGTGGTTTCATTAAGTAGTCTGGTGGTTTGTTCATGTTGACTTAATAAAGTTTTATAGAATTTATCAATGTAGTCTTATTTTTAAGTACACAAGAGAATTTTGGAACTAAAGAGAATATCACTTCTCAATTCTTTATTTTTCCTTTTCGCACTTTAATTTATCGTCGGCTAGTACACGTGAATGTCTTCAGAGATTTGAACGTCTGTTCGCTTTGAAGGTGAAACGCACACTGTGAAAATTTTAATGTTTGTGGGCAAAACGTTCAACTTGATTGCGGATTGATTTCAACCAATGTTTTCGGCTTGCATTATGTCATAAGGATGTGTTTGTTGTAATTCATTCTGTCGTTTACTACCATTATGCGTAGGCCAATTCATGAAATCATTTCATGCGTTTGAGTAGAAACTGAATGAATGAACACCATTTCATGATTTCAATTAATGCGAAATAGAGTATATGCATGGGCGTAGCTAGGTAGGGGCAGGGGGGTGCTCGAGCCGCTCCCCCCCTAACTTTCAAAATTTCCTTATATATATATAAAATAGTACCCTGAAATGCTAGCTTAATAGGGTCGAGCGCCCCCCTAAATTTCATTCTGGCTACGCCGATGAGTATATGCACTTAGTTTTTACTCAGATCGATGAAATGATTTCGTGAATTGGACTACGCATACATGTGATACTTATGCTTTTAATTTATAAGGTAATTTTATGTTTTTATACTCTAGCTGCCACATGAATATATGAATTCGTGTGATAAGAATATATGAATTCGCCTTGGAAGATAGAAAGCGAGTAAGAATAAATGCCGAACAACGGAATTTGTCTTCTTTCAACTTAAATAAATGCGTTTTGCAAACAAAAGTTTGTACGTTACTTAGTGCCTTGGCAATGGCAAATTCGTAAGGATCTATTGATTGCTTTATAAACATTTTCATTTATTTGTTAAACATACAATTACTTCCATTACAACCCGGTCCTATGGATGCTAGAAGCGCGAATTCATATAAGGTGGTGTTACCGGAAAATGAATAAATAAATTATATGTATATCAGAAAATTAATAAGATGAAATGAAATTATTGTTTGATTTCTAACCAAACCTATGTATGTAACTCAATCGCCTAATGGTTTGCCGAACCGTAAACATATGTTTACACATCCAATTTCGTAAGTAGGNCAGCAATTATGGCAGCCCTATATACGGCATGTTCTGCAAATCATACGATTGAAGTCGGTGCGATTTACAAAACCTATTTGGAGATTTCTTAACACAAATAAATAAGTGTGTCACTAAGCCAATTGATATGACGGAAATCATGTGTTTCCAGTAGTATCTAATTTCCATTAATTACACGTCTCGTGGGCTGCTCGTTGTTTTTTAAGCGAGTTAAGGTATTGAGGCCGTTTAAAACTATGAAATTATAAAATATCGTCTGCGCGCTAGGCATACGAAAGATATCAATCCCTCTAAGTTTGCCTTAAAATGGTTCCAGGTATACGACGCCTAAACATGTAACTTTCTTGGAGGTGCCACGGCGGGTTCTAATATTTACAACTCAAATTTAGTAACCTGGCTTTGATAAAATACCACTTCTCATTACTGTAGCAAATGCCTAAAGAGAGCTTTAGATCATAAGGCCGAATCCGGTTCTCCCTTTTCCATTCAATGAAATTTTTTCTATCAGTACGGCACTTATAAAATAAATCTCCATAACAAATTTAAAATACTTCCAAAGATTTTCTATCCTTCCAGAGATATGTATTAAGAAATTGTTAGTATGTATGGGAGGCGACATGCCTCCTTTTTTAATAACTCACTTTTTTTCCATGAGCAATTGTATACACAACTCCATACCAAGTTCCAGTATTCTTCCACAAACACTTCCAAGGATATGTGGCAAGAAAAAGTCAATTTGCACAGAAAGTGCCACGCCCCTTTTTCTTATAACCCTAATCTTCTTTTATGAATTTATAATTAATTTTATATACCCCAGTACCAAGTCCAGTACTCTACCATGAACACCTCTAGAGATATGCAGTATAAAAGTAAATTTGTACCATGCCCCTTTTCGAATAACGCATATTTTTCTCCATGAGTATGGAATTAATTTTGTATACACATCTCGGTGCCAAGTTCCCGTCCTCTGCAATAAACACCTCCAGAGATATGCAGCATACAAAAATCAATTTGCATGGGAGTTGCCACACCACCTTTTCCAATAACTCTCATTTTTCTCCATGAGTATGGTATTAGTTTCACAT
>NW_016161969.1:34080-40044 GCF_001687245.7 Rhagoletis zephyria | reverse complement strand
TATCTTAAAGAAAATGCACACCAAGTTGCTTAGATGGATGAGGAAACCCGACTTAGCCATACCGGATTAACTTGCTTTGTGTGCACAGGGAAATTCCAGCATAACTTAATTAATCACCAAACCTACTTGATCAAATTAAGAGTTAATGATTAAAAATTAATTTTTTAATCGCGGTTACGATTAACTGTTTAGTCGGATTAAAATTAATCATGATTAACTGTAATCAGATTGAATTTAATCGAATTAACTAACTGATTAAAACATCAATCGATTAATGCCATCATTGATTTCACATACATATCACTATACCAAGTTTCAGTTCTCTCCCACAAATACTTCCAGAGATATGTATGTAATATGAAAATTCCAATTTGTATGGGAGGGGCCTTGAGTTATCGGCCATACTTTCAGTCTAAGACCATAATCCGTAGCAAGTGTACTAAATTTCGTTCTGATCGGAAAACCTGTTTTTCAATCCAGGTCATAAACCATCTTTGAGCAAAATCTCATTTTCAAACAGGTGGCAATTCTTAAAAAAGTAGCCTATTTTCCAGTCTAGGTCATAAGCTATCTGTGTGCAAACTTTCACGTAAATCAGTTCAGTCATTTACGCGTATTAATTTAATTAAACTTTCCTAATACGTGATAACTCTTAAAAAAGTAGCCTATTTTTAGTATAGGTCATAAGCTATCTGTGTGAAAACTTCCATGCAAATCAGTTCACTCATTTCCGCGTATTAATTAAATTAAACATTTCTAACAGGTGGTAACTCTTAAAAGAGTAGCCTACTTTCTAACCTAGGTCATATGCTATCTGCTTGCAAAATTTCATGCAAATCCATTCAGTCGTTTCCGCGTATTAATTTAATGAAACTTTTTTAACAGGTGGCAACTCTTAAGAAAAGTAGTCTATTTTCCACTGTAGGTCATAAGCTATCTGTGTGCAAATTTCCATGCAGATCCATTCAGTCGTTCCCTCATATTAAATAAATTAAACTCTTTTAACAGGTGGCAACTCTTAAAAAGTAGCATATTAACCAATCTGGCCTATAAGCTATCTGTGTACAAAATCTCATGCAAATCCGTTTAGTCGTTTCCGCGTGATGATTTCCCAAACATCCAAACAAACAAACCTTCACATTTATAATATTAGTAAGATATATTTAACTTTACTTTATTTTATTTTCATTTGCTTTATTTTATATCACATTATTTATTTTACTATTAGTTAATTTAAATTTTTAGAGTTGAGTTTTAATAAAAAGTCAACAACAACCAACTTAAAGCAACGCAAAAAAAAACATAGAACTTATAAAAAAAAGAATGAAAACGAAATAAATGAAAATTCAACTGGCCGTGGGACTCGAACTCACGACCTTGCGGCTCGTTTATCCGCATAACTGCTCTGTCACAGCTTTTATACGGTAGACAAACGGGCTAGATTATTTGCATAAACAGGCTTTATTTGCTTTGACTCATGCATTTTCCTCTTAAAAATGCGCATAAGCAGCCGAACAAATGCACGAAATTTTTGGGAACTAACTCCGATACGGGCAGTTTTCGTTGACAATACTGGTAAAAACGGCCAGCTATTGTCTTTTGGACAAGTAAGCAAACAAAGCACGCGAGTTCCGCGTACGCGGTAGCCGAGTGGTAAGAGTTACGGGCTACAAGCCGGTAGCACCAGGTTCGATCCTCGGTTGGAGCGATTACGAAGAAATTTTTTGCTTTTATTATTTATTTTATATTTTTTTATTTTATTTGATCTATATATTTAACTTTACTTTATTTTATTTTAATTTCATTATTTTATATCACATTCTTTATTTTACTCTTAGTTAATTTAAATTTTTAGAGTTGAATTTTAATAAAAAGTCAACAACAACCAACTGAAAGCAACGTAAAAAAAATATAGAACTTATAAAAAAAAGAATGAAAACGAAATAAATGAAAATGCAACTGGCCGTGGGATTCGAACTCACGACCGACCTTGCGGCTCGTTTATCCGCATAAATGCCGTCTGTAAGGTCAAAGTTATCATGCGCATATGTGTGCCAGATTATATGCATTAGCTTTGCCGTTTGCCGTCTGTCACAGCTTTAAGGGCCGGTTACTCAATGTCTGGTTAACACTAACAGTAGGTTAGACATCGCTATCGAAGTGATAACAGGAGTCGATATCCATGTTAAACCTGTAGTTAGCTAGTCTAAACAAACTTGAAAATCATTAGGACACATTCGAAATTTCATTGCAATCAAATGCACCGAGCAGAAGTGCATTTGGAAAATGATTATAAAATAGCATGCGTTTGCAAATAATCCATTCTCCCATGCATTTGAATACATCAATCTGGCGAATTCTAGCTTTTGTTTGGTATAACTATTGCCCCCTAAAATCGATTCTGAAGGCAGCAGTATATCGTGAGTCTTACAATGACTCTACTGGCCTCTAACATTTATCGTACCTAAGACTTTTGATATGGATCTCACTATAAGCTCCATTTCATGAAGAAAATAGTACGTGCCCCACCCGTGACAAAAGTTGTCCCAACCGTGACAGGAGAATTTTAATTTTTTTATTAATAAACAACTAATTGTTGTTATGGTTTGTGCTTTGTTAGGATTTCTGGTTCTTTTCTGTATAGTAAAACACCTAATTCAGATAGAAATGTTAAGTAAATTCACAGACTATCCGTAAAATATACATATGTTCTCCAAAAAGCAGTGTCTTTTCTTTGACTTACCCGTGACAGAATAAAGAGCTCAGAATTTTCCCATATAAAATAAATCAAGTTGGAATATTTTTCGTATTTGGTAATAACTCGTATATTAATGAACTAGGTGTAGCTTTATCGAAATGTAGAATTGCTTAGCCCTTTATACTTAAATTTAAAAAAGAGAAACTATTTTTGCTGCACAAATGTCCCACACGTGACGATGGAATACCCCATATATATTTATAGTATTCATCACAAAATTGTACCAAAAAGTACTTCGTAATAAAAAAGTATATTGCAAACGAAATTGTATCAAAAAATTACAATTNTACAAATGTCCCACACGTGACGATGGAATACCCCATATATATTTATAGTATTCATCACAAAATTGTACCAAAAAGTACTGCGTAATAAAAAAGTATATTGCAAACGAAATTGTATCAAAAAATTACAATTGTACCAAAAATGCCAACACTGACCTCAGATAGTGACGTCAGACCAATAGTTTTTTAATTATTTTAGCATCGATTGCCCGACAAGTAAAAAAAATGTTTGTTTTTATACCCGAGCGCACTTGTGCACAAGGGTATTATAACTTTGTTCACATAACGGTTGTTTGTAACAGGCAAAACGAATCGAGATAGATATAGACAAATGTATACATAAATGATCAGAATGAAAAGAGAAATCGATTAAGCGGTGACTGTCTGTCCGTCCGTCNACGTGAACTTCTTTTGGGCGTAGGACGGATGGTATTGAAAATGGGCGAAATCGGACAATAACCACGCCTACCTCCCATATAACGGTAATTTTAAGAAATACGAAAACTGCGATATTTTAGTAACTACTGAAGATAATTCACTCAAAATTGATACTTACAATGAGTTTCTGACGGAAAATATGAATTTTATAATTTTTTGGAAAATGGGCGTAGCCACGCCCACTTATGGTTACATGTGTATATCTTGGTAACCGCTGCACCAATTTCTTCCAAACTTGGCACAGTTGTTGGTCCTGGTACAGCATACCAAATGGCCGAAAATTTTTAAAATCGGACAATAACCACGCCCACATCCCATATAACGGTAATTTCGAGAAATACAAAATCTTCGATAAATCAGTAAATATTGAAGCTAATTTATTCAAAATTGATGGTTGCAACAATTCTTTACCAAGAAATACGTTTATGACAAAATTTTGGAAAATGGGCGTAGCACCGCCCACTTGTGATCACATATATGTATCTCGCTAACCGTTCTAGCAATTTGTACCAAGCTCGGTATGGTTATTGTGCTTGCCACATAAAAGCAAACCGTTGAAAATTGTTGAAATCGGACTAAAATTGAGGCCGCTTTTCATATAACGGTAAATTTCAGATATGCTTGAAATTTCAATATTTCGAAATTTAAGGACGCTAATTTACTTAAAATGTATACACCCCGGCTTATCATGTAGCGGTAGCTTTCGGAAAGGTGGAAAACATATATTTAATACTTGCGCCGGGTATTTAATGTTCGGCTCCGCCCGAACTTAGACTTTCTTACTTGTTTTTTTTTTTTAATTTTTGTAAAAATGAATTCCCTAAAGAGCCCCATTCGAAATTATTGAAAAAAATATAAGTAACATCAAAAGCAAACCACGAAAATTTGGTTAAGAATTACAGTGCACACTTTCCTCTTTTGTATCCAGTAGTTTTTTTTTAAGATTGGGCGAAAAAAATCACAATAAAGAAAGCAATCAATGCAGGTGTTTAAAGCACAGAAAAAATATATTTAAAAAGATTATGTTCTCTTTGACGTACGTCAAAAGTCAAATAGAAGTTAGAACTTGTATGACTGCCCCATTGATGGCTCGGTTATATAGCCTAAGAAATAATCTATATATTAATACGCTAACATAAATTTTGTCTCCGTTCGTTTGGCGATTCTATCGAACCAATTTCAAAACCAAGACCACCGTTGGGAAGGAATTTTTCCGTAGATGAGCAGAATTTTTATGGTTTCACAATTGGTTGAAAATTACGGCCAAAACCGTTGTTTAAAAATTTTCGAATTGTGTATAGATGTTGCTGCAACATGTTCAATTTGACATGTTTCGCCTGTTGTTTCACTACACATTTGAAATTAAGCCTAATTAAATTAAATAAAGATAAATATGAAGATGAAGAAATAAATGAGAACGATGGAGTCAAAAAAAGGGCAAAAGTGAAGATAAAGTCGAAAATGGAGACAATGACAGATACATAAGAATTAGGGTAACTAAAAGGGTAAGAACATTTCTAGAATTTATGAAGTAAACTTCTTTAGCGGCAGTTGGGTTGGTTGGGAGTAAATTGTCAAATTCAAGGGGAATAATGCACATGGAAATGGTTCTCAGCGGTTTAGCGGTTTGAGAATAAAAACAAAAACAAAGATGCCTAGAGGTACAGGCAAAAACGAAGATCAAAGAAAATTTAAACACTTTAAGGTAAAGGTGAAGAGGAATATGCAAAATTAAAGATAAATATGAAGAAAAGGATGAGGATGAAGATCGATATTGTTATCGATATAAAACCCGATATTTTTATCGATATAATAATCGACATTGCTATCGATAAAATAATTGATGTTGTTATTGATACTGTTATTGATTAAATAACAGCTATTGTAATCGATATAATAATACAATAATGGATATTGTTATCGGTATAATATTCGATTAAGTAATTGATTTATATTGTTATCGATATGTACAATAATCGATACTGCTCATTGTTATATTTATCGATGAATTAATCGATCGTTGTATTTTTTATATGTTTATGGATATCGTTATCGGTATTTTTATCGGCACAGTTATCAACAGGGTTATCCATATAAATGACATCACATTACATTATATCACATGATATGAAGAGACATCACATGATATTACATCACATAATATGATATCACATCACATTATATGGCATGACATCACATGACTTGACATCAAGTGATATGTCATCGTATGATACGACATGGCATTACATGACGTGGCATCACATGATATGACATGATATGGTATGACATCATATGACATGACATCAGAGGATATGACAACATATGAGATGACATCCTATCACATCACATAAAATCACGTCACATCTTATCACGTCATCGCACCTCATCTCATGTACGTGAATAGATAAAGAAAAGGATAAAAGCAGAGATATGAAAGATAAAAACAAAGATGAAGACCAAGGTAAATTTACCGATTTCAAAACC
>NW_016161969.1:29734-34003 GCF_001687245.7 Rhagoletis zephyria | reverse complement strand
GATAACAAAATCGATCATTATATCGGTAAGTTCCTAAAATATCGACAGCAAAATCAGTAACAATATCGATAACAAAATCGATAAAAAAGTGATAACAATATCGATAGCAAAATCGTTAACACAATCAAGAAAACTTTCGATAACAAAACGGATAAATAATCGATAGTAAAATCGATAACAAAATCGATAACAAAACCGATAAAAATATCGATGACAAAATCTATTACAATATCGAAAACAAAATCGATAACGAAACCAAACAGATCCACATTAACTGCAATCCACATATGTACGTATATATGTATTTACATATGTACATACGCTGCGGTTAGGTTATAAATGGCGCGCCATCTGCTTATCAAACGCCGCATTACATACGCATACATACTTTTTTTGTCCTTCTCTGACTTCCAATGCATGCACGTGTTTGCAAAATAATGACGAAGTGATTTTATATGGAAAATCATTTATGCCCATATATTTGAATAAAATAAACATATAAAGAAGATATCAACCAATACTTCCCATATACCAAACGAAAGGAAAACTCTTGAATTTTTGATTAGAGAACACAAAAACAAAATCCATCGAGCGGTTTTCGAGCATTTTGGTAATGAAAAAAATTTTCAATATTTGTTGAATTTATATAAAATTTGTACGCGATAATATTTCCACTGCTCCAAAGAACCTATATCCCCAAATTAAGGCAATGTTTATCGTTGTTTTTACGACAGAAACCGAATTGGTTACTTACAAAAATGAATCTGTCGATAGGTTTAGAACTTTATCTTTGAAACGCTATACTTTTCTTTGAAATCGCTTCATTAGTTCTCGTGCAGTAATCATTTTCGTGAAGCTCTAAAAATTGCAACTACAACATTTCAGCATAGCCCCCATATCGTAAGGTAAGACGTATTCTACGTCAAAATTAGTTACGTTTCAGCAGAAGATTTTCCGGATAGTTAATTTGTACCGTATAAGTATCGTTATGTGTTAAGTTAGAAAACCTCTCCAAGGCTTCTAAAACCAGAAAAACTGTCGAATTTCGACAGTAACTGGCACTCTAGTCTATATATTAATACGCTAACATAAATTTTGTCTCCGTTCGTTTGGCGATTCTACCGAACCGATTTCAAAACCAAGAACACCGTTGGAAAGGCATTTTTCCGTAGATAGCAGAGTAGTAGCAGAGTTTTTATGGGTCACAATTGGTTGAAAATTGCGGCCAAAACCGTCGTTTAAACATTTCCGTATTTGTGTATAGATGTTGCTGCAACACGTTTAATTTGCGTTTTTCGCTTGTTGTTTCACTTCGCATTTGAAATTAAGCGTTAAAATAAAGACAAATATGAAGATACCGAAATAAATGATAACGATGAAGACAAGAAAGAGAAGGCAAAAGTGAAGACAAAGACCAAAATGGAGACAGTGAGAAATACATAAGAGTTAGGGTAACTGAAAGGGTAAGCAAGTGTATTGAATTTTCGAAGTGAAACTTCTTTTTCGGCGATTCGTTGGTTGGGAGTAAATGGGCAATGATGCACACTGAAATAGTTGCAACGGAAACAAGTGCTTATAATATATGTGGTATTAATTTAACAAAAAAGTGCAAATAAGGGGTTTAAGAATAAGACTGAGATTTAGCCCATTAAAGTAAGGAAAGTAAAGCTTAGTACGTACATATACGAAGAAAAGGTAAAGGTAAATATGCGTAAATATAAAGAATAAAACGACGATCAAGGTTAATTTAAACACTGTAAGGTAAAGGTGAAGGGGAATATGCAAAAATAAAGATAAATATGAAGAAAAATTTTAGGATGATACTTGATTGTTATCGATGTAATAATCGATATTGCTAGCGATATAATAATCGATATTGTTATCGAAATAATAATGGATATTTCTATCAATAAAACCGATATTGTTATCGATATTATTATCGATAATGTTATAAATATTGTTATCGGTGTAATAGTCGATATTGTTATCGATATATTTAACAATAAATAAATCGATTTTGGAATCGTCATGTTTTGCGATATATTTATTGATATTTTTATTGGTATATTTATCGACAAAGTTATCGACAGCGTTATCGTTTTAATGTTCGACACTTGACATGTAATCACATTATATAATATGACATGACATCACATGACATGACATCACATAACATGATATCACATAATACGATATCACATGGCATGTCATCAAATGGTATGACATGACTTCACATGATATAACATCATATAACATGACATCACATGATTTGACATCAAATGACATCGCGTTACATGGAAAAATATTTGTTTCTGTATCGATTAACATAGTTACTGAAAGCATGCGCATTGTTTTCTTTCAAAATTAAATTGTAAAAAACTAATAACAAGCTGTGGGAGGATTCCCCATTCTTACCCTCTCGACGGGCGTGGGTAGGGATAAATATAGAAAAAAGATAAAATATAACCTTGAGCTTATAAAATTATATTAACTACCCTGTCGTTTTATTCACAATTTCTAAATAAGTAACGTAAGTTCCGCACCTTCAATGTGGCCCAGGTGCACTTACTTTTTCGAAAGGAATTGAAATAAATTCTGCTATAAAAAAATTTAGTTATCGAAAATTATCAAGTTACCGAAATTTATCGAATCATCGAAGTTCATAGTTATCGAAATTTATCGAGTTANACCTTCAATGTGGCCCAGGTGCACTTACTTTTTCGAAAGGAATTGAAATAAATTCTGCTATAAAAAAATTTAGTTATCGAAAATTATCAAGTTACCGAAATTTATCGAATCATCGAAGTTCATAGTTATCGAAATTTATCGAGTTATCCACATTTATTGAGTTATAACAACGTGTAAAATTATTGAAATCGTGTTGTCAAAATTTATAGACATACAAAATTAGTTGTCCAAATTTTCGGATAGATATCAATCTTTAAAAATGTATGGGTTAGCGAAATTTGTCAAGTTAATGAAATTTATACTGTTATCGATATTTACTGATGTGCTTAGGGATTTTAGTGTTCACGAAATTCATTGGAATGTGTAGGTTATATTCCCAGTCCTGCCAACGACCTTCAACGATATAAAAAATTTAAGTTAAGGTTTAGTCCGAAAGCAGGAGATTCTCCGGCAAGTAATTTTGTACATTATAAATTAAACCATGGGCTAAATTATAAAACCTTTCCAAGGGTCTTAAAAAACTAGCAGAGCTGTCGGATTCGACAGTGGTTTAAATAGCCCAATAACTTTAGATTTTCTCAACGAAAAAATTCCGGGAAGAAATTTTTTGACGCAATTAGGTGTCTCCTGTTTAGGTGAACACAAAATGAAAATTTTTTCCCCAATTGCGATATGGGAAATGTTTGCCATTTTGGATTTAGTGCTTTTTACGATTAGCGTCCGAAATTTGAATTAGAATTTTACAACGAAAAAATTCCGGGAAGAAATTTTTTGACGCATTTAGGTGTCTCCTGTTTAGGTGAATACAAAATGAAAATTTTTCCCCCAATTGCGATATGGGAAATGTCCCCCATCTTGGATTTTGTTTTTTTTTATGATTTGATATGGGAAATTTCCGCCATCTTGGATTTTATGTTTTTTACGATTTGCGCGCTAATTTTGCATTTCTCGCGAAAAAAAGGTGGAGAACAAATTTGTAGAGAACTCGATTCGCTACAATTTTCATATGCCTATCATTTTTAAGCAATTATTTATTGCTAATAATATGCAAAAAATTCGCAAAATTGGGTAAGTGGCGCGGTTTTCCGAATTTTGAGCAATTTCTATTTGAAATAAGTGGCACATTTAAATGGCAAAGTAGTAGAGGACAAAATTTCTAATATTATTAGCAATAAATAACTGTTTAAAAAAATTTATAGGCACATGAAAATTGTAGGGAATCGAGTTCTCTACAAATTTGTTCTCCACCTTTTTTTCGCGAGAAATGCAAAATTAGCGCGCAAATCGTAAAAAACATAAAATCCAAGATGGCGGAAATTTCCCATATCAAATCATAAAAAAAAACAAAATCCAAGATGGGGGACATTTCCCATATCGCAATTGGGGGAAAAATTTTCATTTTGTATTCACCTAAACAGGAGACACCAAACTGCGTCAAAAAATTTCTTCCTGGAATTTTTTCGTNAAAATCCAAGAAGGCGGACACTTCCCATATCGCAATTGGGGGAAAAATTTTCATTTTGTGTTCACCTAAACAGGAGACACCTAACTGCGTCAAAAAATTTCTTCCCGGAATTTTTT
>NW_016161969.1:15923-29275 GCF_001687245.7 Rhagoletis zephyria | reverse complement strand
TAATATGTGCTAAAAAGCTACCAGCGCACCGAGTTTTAAGTAAATCGGACCGTAAATTCGATTTTTTCGAATAGATCGGTCCCTGGACCACTTCCCGGAAAAAATGGGTCATATATGCTAATATATGTTAAAAAGCTACTTACGTACTAAATTTGAAGCAAATCGGACTATAATAAGATTTTTTCGAATAGACCGGTTCTTGGTCCACCTACCCGAAAAAAAAGTAAAATTTTTTAGCCTAAAACATGGTGGTTACCGAAAGCTACAAAATTTCATGAAAATCTAACCAGCCGTTCGCGAGATTACCTGTTACAAAAAAAAGGAATTCTCTTTATATAATTAGTATAGATAGATATAGATTATAATTATATTTTGACAGTATCCGTTGTTTCTGATTGGCGCAAAAAAATCTTGCCTAGTGACGAATTCGCCCCTTGATATGGTCGTTACTTAAAGCTATTTATATTCGAAATTGCATGAAAATTGGAAAACAGGAATCTATAAGCTTATCCAGGCAAAAAGCTACCTACGTACCGAATTTTAAGCAAATCGGACCATAAATACGATTTCTTCGAACAGATCGGTCCCTGGTCCACTTCTCGGACAAAATGGATCATATATGCTAATATATGCTAAAAAGCTACCTACGTACCGAATTTTAAGCAAATCGGACCGTAAATACGATTTTTTCGAATAGATCAGTCCCTGGTCCACTTCTCGGAAAAAATGGACCATATATCCTAATATATGCTAAAAAACTACTTACGTACCGAATTTTAAGCAAATCGGACCATAAATGCGATTTTTTGGAATAGATCGGTCCCTGGTCCACTTCTCGGAAAAAATTGATCACATATGCTAATACATGCTAAAAAGCTACCTGCGCACCGAATTTTAAGCAAATCGGACCGTAAATTCGATTTTTTCGAATAGATCGGTCCCTGGACCACTTCCCGGAAAAAATGGGTCATATATGCTAATATATGTTAAAAAGCTACTTACGTACTAAATTTTAAGTAAATCGGACTATAATAATTTTTTTTCGAATAGACCGGTCCCTGGTCCACCTACCCGAAAAAAAAGTAAAATTTTGTTTGCCTAAAACATGGTGGTTGCCGAAGGATATTTGTATACAAAATTTCATGAAAATCGGAGCAGCCGTTCGCGAGATTACCTGTTACAAAAAAGGGACTTCTCTTTATATTACAGTATCCGTTGTTTCTGATTGGCGCAAAAAATATTGCCTAGTGACGAATTCGCCCCTTGATATGGTCGTTACTTAAAGCTATTTATATTCGAAATTGCATGAAAATTGGAAAACGGGAATCTATAAGCTTATCCAGGCAAAAAGCTACCTACGTACCTTCGTAAATGCGATTTTTTGGAATAGATCGGTCCCTGGTCCACTTCTCGGAAAAAATTGATCACATATGCTAATACATGCTAAAAAGCTTCCTGCGCACCGAATTTTAAGCAAATCGGACCATAAATTCCATTTTTTCGAATAGATCGGTCCCTGGACCACTTCCCGGAAAAAATGGGGGATATATGCTAATATATGCTAAAAAGCTACTTACGTACTAAATTTTAAGCAAATCGGACTATAATAAGATTTTTTCGAATAGACCGGTCCCTGGTCCACCTACCCGAAAAAAGTAAAATTTTTTTAGCCTAAAACATGGTGGTTACCGAAAGCTATTTGTATACAAAATTTCATGAAAATCGGACCAGCCGTTCGCGAGATTACCTGTTACAAAAAAAAGGGACTTCTCTTTATATAATTAGTATAGATTTGCACAACGTTCGCATTCGCAAAAGCTCCGCATTGATTATTGCGAATGCAAAAGCGAATGCGAATGTTACAATTAATGCGGAAGCTTCGCGGTTGCGAATGCGAATGCGAATATTCGCAACAACCCTGATACATACATATGTACATATCGAGGGCCTATATTCAATACGATCTACTAACATATCTGCAGTTTTCATAAAAATGGGATTCCTACATAAAAAGCCACCTCGGGCTTAGCTGGCATCAATGTATATCACTTGCCAGAAGAATTAGCTATTGAGNTCCACCTCGCGCTTAGCTGGCATCAATGTATATCACTTGCCAGAAGAATTAGCTATTGAGTTTCAAAATAAAAATTGCAACCAGTGATGATAATTAAGCCCCAGATGGATTCCGTCTTTTTGTTTTTTTATGTATTTGCATAAACCAATTTCCATAATTCAAGATGAGTTTGAATTTTCTAACTGATGCGTTTGACACTTTAACTTGTCTACAATTTCAAGTTCAACTTTTCAAATAGGTGGCAACCCCCTTCAAATCTTTTTCAAACTAAAACCTTATTAACGTGTTTCGCCGGACATACGTTTTGTGATACATATTGAAATTACCTAATTCCCTTAATTGAAGTAAAATTTGATTTTCAATTAAGTGGCAACCCTCCTGCGCTTAGTTAGGAAAAATTATTTTTTAAACCATTTCAATTGATGCCCACATTTCAAATAATTCATTTATGATAATTGAATTTTTTTTCTTTTAAACCGGTGGAAACCCACATCAAATAATAATACTCGAACTGTTCGAAACCAAAGGTTTCTTAATAATATTTCATATGACTAAATATGAATATATTGATAATATGGATATATTTAATATACTAAATATGAATATATTTTGATTTTTTCACGTCACTTGGGAACAATCAAATTAAATTTGACTTTTAAAAATAAATAAATATTTTCAAACTACAACCTTTTTAGACTTCTTTCGTCTCACACCTGTATTGTAATACAGCTTTCAAATAAATAATTCCCTTATGGGCTGTTCTTGCTTATGCGTAAAAGCACTTTTAGCGCATTTAACTCTAATTGCTACCCTAAATGCACATTTATCCATGAAAAATTCGTCACCTAAATGCAACTCCATTTCTGCATTAAGAATCTCAATGCTAAAAGCAACCCTGTGAAATTCAAAACATTCCACGATTCGAACATGGTTTAATTACAAAAAGTGTCAACATTACTTTTTCGAGCATACTTAGAGGTAACGTGTTCTAGAAGGCATAGAGTTATAATGCCTTCGATTTTTTTGCTCCTTTTAGGCATTGCCGGTAATGCAAAGTAGAATGTCCTATAATATTTCTCTTTTATTCTACATTAGTTTCTCTGTAAGGCATTCTTTGTTCGCTTCTCTGGATTCTGTTTATCCATGCGTTCTCACTTCGTTTGAAGCTAATGCATGCCCATGTTACCACCAATGACCTGCCCATGTTAAAATAATGCCTTCTTGAAGCGAAAGGGTAAGTGATTCCCACCGCCTAGTTCGTTTCCACTTTCGTTTCTGTGATAATCGTGTTTTTTGCTGGGTAGCTGCGTTTCAGTGATCGCCGCTCGAGATTTCATTTATTATTTTACATTGTTTGGATAACAAAAGGCACGCAAATTCAACATAGATGTGATGCTAATAGATATCTGGATCAATTTGTGATCAACTCTATTTGTTTTGCTTCATAAATAATTCAAGCAATTTTAATTGACAGCACTTGCAAATGAATATACATCAGAGGTCGAAAATATTCCTCTGTACTTAGAAAGTGTCCCAAAATAACCGTCACTATTTAAGAGAAAAAATAACCCACAAAACACAACAGGTAGTTTATTTTTTATAGATGTATGCTCCTCTCAGTGGGAAAGGGTTATTTGCATATCTTTTTCCGTTGCTGTTGGACACGGACACTTATCGCTGGATGAGCAAAAATAAGTGTCAGAGTGCGGTTACCCACGAACGTGTACGCAGGGTACCGTAGAATTGCGTAGAAATATATCAAGTTTGTCAATCGATAACAAAATCGATACCCTAATTAGTAACAAAATCGATCAAAATTCGATTAAAATATCGATAATAAAATCGATACCCAAATCGATAACAAACTTGATAAAAATAACAATAACAAAGTCGATAACATTATCGATAACAAAATAGATTAAAATATCGATACCCAAATCGATAACAAACTTGATAAAAATAATGATAACAAAGTCGAAAACATTATCGATAACAAAATAGATTAAAATATCGATACCCAAATCGATAACGAACTCGATAAAAATATGGATTATTATATCGATTAGTCTCGAGAAATCCGAAAATTCCGAAATAAATGCCAGGTTGAGTCTCTGTGACTCTATATGATCTATATATAAAAATGTTGTGCTCGTATGTCACGGTCATCAAAACTCGAGAATGGCTGAACCGATTTGAATAACTTTTTTTTTATATTTTTCGGTATAATACCAGAACCAATGATATAGCAAAATTTTGACGGTTGCCACCTATTTGAAAATTTTTAAACCCATTTATATATGATTAAAAAAATAGGTATTACAATATGGGTATCAAAATAAAGAGGTTTAAGAAATACAACTGATGGAAATATTTTTGTGGAGGGTTGCCACCTATTTGAAAATTTTTAAACCCATTTATATATGATTAAAAAAATAGGTATTACAATATGGGTATCAAAATAAAGAGGTTTAAGAAATACAACTGATGGAAATATTTTTGTGGAGGGTTGCCACCTATTTGAAAATTTTTAAACCCATTTATATATGATTAAAAAAAGAGGTATTACAATATGGGTATCAAAATAAAGAGGTTTAAGAAATACAACTGATGGAAATATTTTTGTGGGGGGTTGCCACCTATTTGAAAATTTTAACTCAATAAAATTGATAAAATAAATAAAATGTTGCCAAGTGGCGTCAAACTGAAGAGTTTTTAGAAGGCCTGCAGCCGAAAATATGTTTGAGGAGGGTTTCCACCTGTTTGAAAATTTAACTAAATTACATTGATAAAATAAATGAAAAATTACAATGCTGGTATTAAATTAAAAAAGTTTAAGAAAGATTACTGTTGGAAATATCTTTGAGGAGGGTTGCCACCAATTTTTAAATTTTAACTCAATTAAATTAATAAAGTAAATGAAATATTGCTATATGGGTATCAAACCAAAGAGTTTTAAGAAGGCTTACAGTCGAAACTATTTTAAAGGAAGGTTGCCACCTGTTAAAAGATTTAGCGCAATTTAATTAATTAATTAAATGATATGTTACAATATAGATATTAAATTAAAGAGGTTTAAGAAAGATAGCTGCGGAAAACATTTTTGAGTAGGATTGCCACCTTTTTGAAAATTTAAACTCAGTTAGATTGATAAAATAAATGAAAAACTGCAATTTCGGTATCAAACTTTAAATTCTTAAGAAGGCTCACAGCCGAAAATATGTTTGAGGAGGGCTGCCACCTGTTTGAAAATTTAACTAAATTTAATTGACATAGGCATCAAATTAAAGAGGTTGAAGAAATAAAACTTTAGAAAATACTTTTGTGCAGGGTTGATCAACTTTTTGAAAGCTTTAACTCAATTACATATATTGATTAAACAAATGAAATATTGCATTGTGGGTATCAAACTAAAGAGTTTTTAAAAGGCCTACGACGAAAATATGTTTGGGTTGCCACCAGTTTTTTTAAATTTCACTCAAATAAGTTGGTAAAATAAATGAAATGTTACAATATCGGTACCAAACTAAAGGCATTTGAGAAATCTTGATTTAGAAGTCCATATAAAAATGTTATGTTCGTAAGTCATCTTCTTCTTCTTTTATGGCGCTGTAACCGCCTAAGCGATTTTGGCCAAGTTCAGCAAAGCACGCCAGTCGTGTCTTCTCTGTGCCAACTGACGCCAATTGGAAACGCCAAGTGAAGCCAAGTCCTTCTCCACCTGATCTTTCCATCGCAGTGCGGGCCTCCCTCTTCCTCTGCTACCACCAGCGGATTCCGGGTTGAATACTTTCAGAGCTGGAGCGTCGGTGTCCATTCGAACGACATGGCCAAGCCAGCGGAGCCGCTGTATTTTAATTCGCTGCACTATGTCCATGTCGTTGTAAAGCTCATACAGCTCATCGTTCCATCGTCTGCGGTACTCGCCGTCACCAACGCCTAAAGGCCCGAAATCTTCCGCAAAATCTTTCTCTAAAACACCCCAAGAGCCGCCTCATCGGATGTTGTCATTGTCCATGCTTCTGCGCCATATACCAGCGCGGGCATGATGAGTGACTTATAGAGCGTGGTTTTCGTACGTCGAGAGAGGACTTTACTCCTGAATTGCCTACTCAGTCCAAAGTAGCACTTGTTGGCAAGAGTGATTCTACGTTGGATTTCAATGCTGACATTATTATCGGTGTTAATGCTGGTTCCCAAGTAAACGAAATTCTCTACTTTCTCGAAATTGTAACTGTCAACAGTGACGTGGGTGCCAAGGCGCGAATNAGATACTTCGTCTTGTCCTCGTCTACCACCAGACCCATTCGCACGATGACGATGTCAGCGGCATAAGCCATCAATTGCACGCTCTTGTAGTAAATTGTTCCTGAGCGGTTCAGTTCTGCAGCTCTTATTATCTTCTCCAACATCAGATTAAAGAAGTCACATGAAAGGGAGTCGCCCTGTCTGAAACCCCGTTTTGTGGCGAACGGCTCGGAGAGGTCTTTTCCAATTCTGACGGAGCTGGTGGTATTGCTCAACGTCATTTTACACAACCGTATAAGTTTTGAGGGGATGCCAACCTCAGACATAGTGGCGTATAGGCAACTCCTTTTAGTGCTGTCAGAAGCGGCTTTAAAGTCGACAAATAGGTGGTGAGTGTCGATCCTTTTCTCGCGGGTCTTTTCCAAGATTTGGCGTATTGTGAATACCTGGTCTATGGTGGATTTGCCAAGTATAAAGCCATACTGATAAGGCCCAATCAGTTCATTGACGGTGGGCTTCAGTCTTTCACACAATACGCTCGATAAGACCTTGTAACCTATGCTTAGAATGCTGGTACCGCGGTAGTTGGCGCGAATGGCGGGGTCACCTTTCTTGTGGATTGTGCAGAGCACACTTAAATTCCAGTCGTCGGGCATGCGTTCATCTGATCATATTCTGCATAAGAGTTGATGCATGCACCTTATCAACTCCTCGCCGCCGTGCTATAATAGCTCAGCTGGCAGGCTGTCAGCTACAGCAGCTTTGTTGTTTTTCACCCGCGTTATTGCTATACGTACCTCGTCATAGTCAGGCGGTGGAACGTCGACTCCGTCAACATCGACTGCGGGATCGGAGTACGCCCCGGTCGTATGTCACGGTCGACAAAACTCAAGAATGGCTGAACCGATTTGAATTATTTTGGTTTTTTATTGTTCGGTATAATACTAGGATTAATGATGTCACAAAAAGTTTTGAGGGTTGCCTCCTATTTGAAAATGTTTACACCCAGTTATACTGAAAAAATAAATGAATTATTATGAATTATTATTTAATTTGATACTCATATTAAAGAGGTTTAAGAAAGATAATTTGTTGGAGATATTTTTGAGGAGGGTTGCCACCTATTTGAAAATTTTAATTCAGCCAAATTGATAAAATAAAATATGTATTGCAATGTAGGTGTCAAACCAAAGAGTTTTACGAAGGCTTACAGCCGAAAATGTCTTTGAGGAGGGGGTGCCACCTCTTTGAAAATTGAACTAAATTACATTAATAAAATATTTGAAATATTACAATATGGGTATCAAATTAAAGAGTTTTAAGAAATATAACTGTTGGAAAAATTTTCTAGGAGGGTTGCGACCAATTTTAAAATTTTAACTCAGTTAAATTGATAAAGTAAATGAAATATTGCTATGTGGTTGTCGAACTAAAGAGTTTTAAGAAAGCTTACAGCATACATATCCAGCCCTAACCGCCAAAATAACGTAAGCGAAATTTTTTTCAAAATTTTCTTTTTGATATAGAAATATCCCTAGAGCATCTAGATGCATTTCTGCATCAAAAAGAAAATTTTGAAAAAATGTCGCTTACGTTATTTTGGCGGTTAGGGCTCGATATGTTTGAGGAGGGTTGCCACAGTTAAATTGATTAAACAAATGAAATATTGCAATATGGGTATCAAACTAAAGAGTTTTTTAAAGACCTACACTCGAAAAAATGTTTTCAGGAGGGTTGCCACCTGTTTGAAAATTTAACTCAAATAAACTGGTAAAATAAATGAGATGTTACAATATCGGTACCAAACTAAAGGCATTTGAAAAAAATCTTGATTAAGAAATATTTTCAATAGGATTATGCCCTAAATGAAAAGACTGCAAATATTGGAACTAATTAAAATATTACATAATTGGTTCCAAAAGAAAACTGTTAGGGAAAGCTTTACTAGATTTTTTGTTATGTTTCCACTTATCCAAAAGCCGGACATTTTAAATGAAGAAAGAATTTACAAAATCCTATCAAACGAATTGATTATATTACCAACGAAGGGTTAGTATACAAATTTCGCAATGAAAAAAAAATAATAATAATAAACTACTGATACAAATGAAAAAATAATAAAAACCATACCTAACGAAAACATAAATATATCCCATGGAAGCTGTTTAAAAAATCCTTAATGAAAACTTAAAATTGTTGCCACTATTCCCATTATAAAATAGTTAACTTTTAATCATAAAGAATTTCACTTGGGGTCGCCATAGCCTACTACGTACTACATATACTGCGAGTAAAGAGAATTTGCCTCCTTTAGCGTTGAGTTTTACCGACTTTCAAATATCTGAGAATGTACCTTAGTAAAATACACATCTACCTAACAATACCCACATTTTCCAGACATGTTTTTGCTAAATTAGATTAGCTGCTTCGTATTTTTAGCAAAATTTTGCCAAAAATCAGCGAGAGCAATTTGAAAAACGTTGGATAATATTATGAAGATTATGATTATTATTATTATTCTGATCTCCTATTATATGCCCAATTAAACATTCATAAATTAAGGCGTGAGAAGAAGGGAATTTATGATCGCACATTGCAAATGTTGAGATAATAAGAGCTGCAGAACTGACCCACTCACGAACAAATTTTACAAGGGCGTGTAATTTCTGGCGTATGCCAATGACATCTATATCATCGGTAACAAAAACCTCGAAGTCTGTCCTGCCTTTTCCAAGTTGGATAACGAAGGCAAGCGATAGGGTTTGGTTATCAACGAGGACAAGACGAAGTATTTCCTGTCATCAAACAAAGAGTCAGAGCATTCGCGCCTTGGCACCCATGCCACGGTTGCCAGTTGCTATTTCGAGAAAGTAGACAATTCCTTTTTGTTAGGAACCATCATAACACCGATAATAATGTCGGCATCGAAATTCAATGCCGAATTAATGTAGCGCACAAGTACTCCTTTGGACTGAGTAGGCCATTCTGGAGTAAAGTTCTCTCTCGAGGTACAAAAACCACACTGCCTATGCTGGTATATGGCGCAGAAGAATAGACAATGACAACATTCGATGAGACGCCTCTTGGAGCATTCGAGAGAAAGATCTTTCGGAATATTTACAGGCTCTAACCCGTTGGCGACGATGAGTACCGCAGACGATAGAACGCTGGCTCCGCCATGTCGTTCGAATAGGAACCACGTTCCAGGTCTAAAAGTATTCGACTTGTAATCCGCTGGTGGGACCAGAGGAAGAGGGAGGTGTCCACTGCAATGGAAAGGCCAAGTAGAGAAGGACTTGGCTTCACGTGGCATTTCCAATTGGCGTAAGTTGGCACAGAGAGAAGCGACTGGCGTGCTTTGTCGAATTCGAAAATAAGAAGATGCAAATCATTAATGACCTTCTTCTTGGATGCATCAGGAGGAACTAAGTGAACATTCCTTATAAGATTGTGGCAACGGTTCGATGAAAAAATTGCATAGCCGTAGCTCTGGAACATCTGCGACATTGTTACCAGATGGAAACACTTCTTGTTAATCGCCACAACGATTAACCAGTTGTGCCGATTTTTTTTCCACAATGAAAGAACACAAAGTGGTATTAGTATTTGATTAATTTAAATATGTAGATTTATTCATATGAAAATGGGCTATGGATATATATATATATATATATATATACAAATTGCTTTTGTAGATTACCTTTGAATACGCTGGATGGTGGCTGGATCACGTCTTCTCTCTTGGAAGGAAGTAAATGAACAGTTTTTTATTATGATGGCGGTAGCCTGCCAAGATGTTTTCAAGTAGTACTATTCCATTAACGGAAACCAATAGAAAGCGAGGGGAAAGCTAACAGCGGCAATGTTAACGCAATGTTAACCATTAGGGATGTCCTTTTTCTAATCTATTTAGGCGGAGGCATAAACATTCCGGCCCCTTGCTATAAGCAACATCCAAAGAACCATGTGATCCAACCTCTATACCACGTTACACGATAGAAATACGTTAAATCTAGATTCTCCAATTCAGTTCTTCATCTATGGACCTAAATTCTATAAGGAAAGAAGGTTTAAAAATAAAGGACGTGGGCTTCAAATTCAACTGCACATTTATTCAATAAAATAAGAAAAACAATTCACTGTGTATTTAATTCATTGTGGTATGATAAGGAAAAAAAAGTTCAACAAGCGCCCGACAGGACCCATCCAAAAATGGTATTCTGTGCTAGTAGCGGGCCGAGAGTATCCGCTGGAATTGCGCCGAGTAGAATTTTGGGGAAGACTTCGGCGCCTAATACTAAGCGGACTGGCGCTGTGATGTGGAAGCTGCGACTACGATAGCGTCTAAACTAGTAATTGGTGTCCACTTCCGATAATTTTTGATGGAAATTGCGTCCGTCGTAACGGTGGCTGACTGTCCTTGCTTCCCTCTCAACTTAATGAAGTAGCCCCTCTGGGAATTTATTGCATTTAGCCCAAGTTTTAATTCTCTTGCCAAATCTTCGGCGATTATGGACGTTGAAGCGCACGCATCAATTACGGCTCGAACCATATGTAGGCGGCCCCCGGCTTCTATCTTGACCACAGCTGTCGGCGCGATCGATGTGAGGGCTTGAATTGGATGTACTGGGGCTCGGAGGTCCTGGACCATACCTGACCGGAAAGTGGTTCTGGGCGGAAGGTGGAACGCTTGTGATTCCACTCTCCCATGCTGTCGCCGATGGCGCGGTCGTTTGTTCAGTCGTCGAGTTTGAAGACGATGCCATTTGTTTCGCGGTTGGAAAGTTTTCATTTCAATTCCGCTTAGCTCTCTTTGCTCATATCTCAAGAGCTGCCCGTAGCGCTGGGGTTCCAGCTCCACTCCACTAGCCGAGTCCAGATAGAGTGCGTTTGACTCCATTCCAGTTGATTCTTCTGGGCGGAAAACGCTAGTTTTTCGCTCCAGTTTCTGGCATGTCCCCCTCCTCTAGATCAGGGCGGAAAGCATTTGATTCCGCTCCGACCTCAGACGCATTTAGTGAAATCGCATCATCACTGTCGTCATCGTGGTTATTTGTTGGCCTCGTCGGTCGTCGCAGACATTTCGATTTATTGCTCGCGTGGTAAATATGGAGCATGGTGTGATGTTCTTCTTCGCAGCGGCGACATTTCCCCGGGTTAGTGCAGTGTGCTGCACGATGTATCCCCGATAAGCAATTCGTGCGATAACGGTGGATCAGAACATCACGCAGGCGTTCTTCTGGCAACTTGGCACGAAATATTGGGCATATTCGTAATGGGTGCTTCTTGCTGCATAACCTGCACGTCAGTGGGTTATTATTTACCTCACATACATAACATTGTTGCATGAGGCATGTGAGCTGTTTACCTATCATGAAGACTTTAAAAACTTCTTGCAAATTAAAAACGCTCATTTGGTTTTGAGAATAGCATTTAAAATAAAAACAATCCATTCTGACTTCTTTGTTGCTCTTTTGGAATGATCATCTTGCTTTGTTTCACAAAATTAAGGTATGGCTTGCGAATATCAAGAATGTGAATTATTTACGTATTATTTATGTATAATCCCACCCTATCTATTTGAAAATAAAGGCAAATTATATTAAACTATACAAGTACTTCATGGACAATTTTCACACATATATGCGCAAAGTGTGTAACCAGCATAAGTAAAACTGAACGTGTAACCCTGGCATAACAAAGTCGAGGCATATTCTGATAAGTATCGAATTCATTATCCTGTTATCTTCAACTTCTATTTCCGTGAATGGCCGCCTTTCATTCATAAACCACGTTTCGCTTGCGTAAGTACATTAATATTTGAATCATTTTACATTACAATTGACTGTTGAATTTTCTTTTCTTTTCAGGGCTAATATTGTGGAAAGGCGGTACCCGTGGCGCGTGCAAAAAAAGAAATCAAATAAAACCCAAATAAATGGGTCGATTATGTATAGCAACACAACTATGGTTCGGTTGGCAGCTTGCAACGCAACTGAAAAGAAAATTTGTATTACGAATGGCAACTATCGCCAGTTGCTGAAAAGTTATCGATTATTGAAATTTGACAGCTCGTCAACCAGCGCAGGATTGTAAACAAGCAAAATAATCGCAAAATAAAAGTGAAATAAAGTTATTAATATAGAGTTTTTAATAATAAGTCTTGCTACAATGCTTAGTTCAATAGAACTATTTTTTGAAGAGGAGGAGGAGTGTACGAACGCAGCATCAATCAGGCGACATTTAAGGGATAATTCCAATCCTTTAGAGCTGCCGCCGGCACTGTAAGTAAAAGTTAGGATACGTTTTAGTTATTTGTACAATGATTTTAAGTTGTGGTGTTCAAACGCGTCACCGGAATTTTAAAACTTTAACATATACGTGAGTCAAATGATGAAATTCTACTTTTTTGTAAATTTGTATGTGGGTTCTGCGCAAAAGTACTTTGGATGGCGTAGCCGGAATTATACGCACAAGAAATGTTGTATACCTTTGACAATAGAAGTTTGGACTGTGATCTTTGTAATGGGTGGGGTTTGAGATGCAACGGCCCCTCTCCCCCCGCTGCACACCACAAATTCATTGTACCAATAACTAAACATTTCCCAAAAGTTAAAGCTTAGAAGACTTTTTATTGTGATTGTTTTTGATTTCAGATTTAAAGCATATTTCCGACTTCCAAAAGAAGCTGTATTATATTTGGTAAATACATTGAGGAATGACTTTAGGCGGAACCATCGTTCAACTGCAGTACCTCCGCTAATAAAAGTTTGCGCAGCTCTCCGATTTTTTGCAGAAGGAAGTTTTCTGAAGTCTCACGGCAATGACTTCAATTTGGGACTGGCGCAACCTACGATGTCGGTTGTTTTAAAAGAGATGCTTCAACTTATTGAGGAAAAAATTTGCAATCAATGGATTACTGCAAAAATGGCCGAGGAAGAGAAATCCAAAAAAAAGAAATTCTTTTACTCGAAAACGAAATTTCCTGGTGTTGTTGGATGTATAGATGAAACACATGTGCATATAATGGCTG
>NW_016161969.1:4388-14331 GCF_001687245.7 Rhagoletis zephyria | reverse complement strand
TGAAGGAGCTTCATGTGGTTCGGGAGACGTGTCGTGATGTGGGGTGTAAGGGATGTGTGTGTTCTTACCGCCGTTGGCTGTGTGCGCTGCTGTGATGGTTGCGGGAGGCATCGCAGTTGAGGTCTGCGATCAAGCAACGCAACACGGGCCCTCGAAGTTCCCGGTCCAATCTCGCGTGGTACGCAGACCTGAGTATGCCCTAAAGTGGCACCAGCCAAGGCAGGTGTTGCACCTGGCTGATGTCACATTACGGAATATCCTGGTCTGACATAACGTGCAGATTGTAGGGGGAACTAGGAGTTGTTGGCGGCGGCGTGTGGGTAGTGGTGCGGTTGTGTGTGTTATGTGATCTGTCGTGGCTGTGGTATGGTCTGTGGCGTTATTATATTGTTGTGCTGTGGTGACTGTGTGAGGCTGCTCGGGTGGACTGAAGTTAGCCGTGGAGGCTGCTCTGTTTGAGCAACAGGGGGCCACGTACGTCGTGGTCTACTGTCGATGTGTCCGTAGTCCTGCGCAGACTCTAAGGTGACTCCACCCCTCGCAGGCATTACACTTGACTGAGGTGGAGTTGTGGTGTAGTCGTCTCTGGCATACACAGCAGGTGTAGATTTCTGGCCCTGGGTTTGACTCGATGAAAGCCCTGAGTAGAAGAATACCGCCGAAACAACAGCCCTTGGTCGGGTAAAACCCGAGTCATTCCGATACGTAGAACCCGCTGTCGTGGAAATGCCTCTTCATTGATCCTAGTGGCCGCATATCCACATCTGACATTGCAAAACAAATCTGTCTAAGCTACCATTTGGACTCGTATCAGCATCAATTTTATAATTGTGATCAGTGAGGCGTTTTGTGAAATTCGGAAGAAAGCTTAGAACTGCACGCAAGTGATGAAATTGCACTTAATCCACCCGTTAGCGGAGATTGGTAGCAATATGGAAAAATCTCTCTGAGATTCGGATTGGAAGGCAAATCAAAATGGTCAGTGGGTCAAGGGGAAAATTTTCCAATACAGAACCCGGATTTATAAAAAAACAAAAATGAGGGGGCTTAGAGCGGCTTTTTGTGATTGTAAATCTGAAAACCCCACCCTCAGGAGGCTTATAGCTTTTATGAAAATTTAATTTTAAGTTGCAAAAAATGTCAACTTCAACCTCACTTTTTGCTTTGTAAACCAATTGTACTACAATGTCGGTGCTGCCACACAACAAAAAATGCCCAACAAAAGGCAGTGAAAACGAGAAACAATAAAAACGGGCATTGTAATGAACTTTTTTTTAAATTAAATATCGATGTATTGATAAAAAAAGTGATTCAGTCTAAAATCGACAGATTTTGCAATATGCAAATGTTAACTGAGTTATTTATCGAAGTATTGATTTTTATGGGAAAAGCGCCGCAGGCGAAAGTTTTTAATAAAAAATCGCGCGGTTTTTTATAAAAAATCGTCATTATTTATCGAAGTATTGATTTTTATGGAAAAAGCGCCGAAGGCGAAAATTTTTAATAAAAAATCGCGCGTTTTTTTATTAAAAATTTTCGTTATTTATCAAATTATCGATGTACGTTTTCTACATTTGTGTACTTTGAACTATAATAACACCAGTAAATATTATTTCCCCCCGAAAAAAATTATACCGTTATAATCAGGAGTAAGACCCCTATCGATCCTAATATTATTATTTTTAATAAGAGCAATGTACGTAAATCGCGCAATTTTTTATAAAAAATCGTCATTATTTATCGAAGTATTGATTTTTATGGAAAAAGCGCCGCAGGCGAAAATTTGTAATAAAAAATCGCGCGATTTTTTATTAAAAATTTTCATTATTTATAAAATTATCGATGTACGTTTTCTACATTTGTGTACTTTGAACTATAATAACACCAGTAAATATTATTTTCCCCCGAAAAAAATTATACCGTTATAATCAGGAGTAAGACCCCTATCGATCCTAATATTATTATTTTTAATAAGAGCAATGAACGTATTGTACACTTATACCCCTAATTATACGCACTTATTTGTGGTGTATTTTTTTAACGTATGGTAGCATACATTTTGTGTTACTGTCAGCCATTATTTCTGCTTGTTTGTGAAATGTGCAAACGTTTGTGAAGACATTTATAAACGCGTTTTGCTTAATAAATTAATTAATAATTGTATATTAAGGTATTACAAACGCATGCGAACCTTTTAAGGATAATACATTTGTGTAAATAAAAGTGATAGGTGTGGAGTTATAATAAAATGTGGTGATAGCAGGCGGGATATTTTAACAACAAATAACTTAAGTACTATTAGCAGCAACATTGTGAAAGTGGTAAATATAGTTAAAGGAGACCTCCATTAGTATCCCCACCGAGTTTCATAAAAAATTCACTATACTTTGCTCGGAATAGCAATTGGTTCCGTAATGGAAATCTCAGCCCGTATATACTGGAGTCAGTAGTGAGGTTTTCTCATGCGTTCGCTTTTGGTTCTGTCTAACGCCCTCCCTTGTGGGTTGAGAATTACGATGCTTTTCACGTCGGTCTCCCACAGACCACCCATGTGTGGAGCAGGTGCAGGTATGAAATGCCTGCTGCAGGTATGTTAATGCCTGATGGGTATATTTTGATAACGTCTGTGTCCGCGCGTCGGATAGAAAAGCCTTAAGTTCCATTTTTAGCACCCGTGATGCTCCGACGAAGTTTGTCCCGTTGTCAGAATAGATATTTTTTGGGCACCCTCGTCTGGCTACGAACCTGGAAAACGCTCCTAGAAAAGATTGAGTACTCAAGTCACTTGTGGCCTCTAAGTGAATAGCCTTGGTAGAGAAACAAAAAAAAATACATACATAACCCTTGGAAATTCAGCAGCCTCGTCCACGATAACTTTTAATATCAAAGGGTTCAGCAAAATCCACTCCAGTATTGGTAAATGCTCGCGAAAAGGTTGTTCGCTCTTGGGGCAGAATCCCCATAAGTTGACTTTGCGAGCGCTTTTTATGGATAGTGCAGATCTTGGGAGTTATGGATTGTGGGCCTTATGATCGCTTTCACCTTCGGAATCCAACACTGCATTCGTATGAGACGCAACATTAGTTGGTTCTCACCGTGGAGAGAAATTTCATGGACAAATTGGACATTCAACCGAGATAACCTGCAATAGTATGGAAGTATTACTGGATGCCGTTCGTTGTACGCCAGGTCAAGTGATGTACCAAGACGACCCCCCGTCCGCAGCACATCAGCTTTATCCAGGAACGGATTAAGAGGAAGTATTTCACTCTTACACTCAATGCATTCTTTAGCTTTCAGTTTCGCGATTTCTACTCCGTAATGCTGCTTCTGAGAAAGTTTTATCAGGCGAGTAGTCATTGCTTCAATTTCATTGGATAAAATTAAGTAAGATTCCGACTGAAAAGAAGCTTTTGTCTTCGGATGGGTTCTTTGAAAGAAACGCAATATGTATGATATCAGCCTCAAAGCCCTCGGTAAGCTAGAAAACCGGTTAAGAATGTCATTGGTTTCGTCTGCGATGTTGTTGCATGAACGTGCATCTTTTTTTCTTCAATACTTGTGGTGAAGTCTGCCTCTTGTGTTGGCCATTTTTCCTTATTTTCTTGTAGCCAAGAAGGTCCCTACCACCACAAAGAATTTTTTACCAATTCGTTTGCAAGGATGCCCCTGCTTGCTAAATCTGCGGGAATTGTAGCTGAGTCGACATGAAGCCAGTTCAAGTTCCCTACTTTGTCTATAATTTGTGTAATTCGGTGGGCAACGAAGGTTGACCACGAACATGGGGGCTTGCGTATCCGTGCCAGAACAATCGTCGAATCAGTCCACAGATGTATGTTTAGATGGCCTAATTAAAGATTTTTGGTAATTGATTCGACTATTTCTGACAGTAATACCGCCCCGCAGAGTTCTAATCTAGGCAAGGAAATTGTTTTGACGTTCGCTACTCTAGTTTTTGCTAATAGCAGATTAACAAGTACTTTGCCCTCTTTTTCCACGCATAAGTAGACTGCGGCAGCGTACGCTTTTTCAGGTGCGTCTCAGAATCCATGAATTTCGATTTTTCCTTTTGGCGAGAAAGATACCCAACGAGGTATCCTTATGTTATCTATTTCGCCGTAATTTTTTGTAAAATTTCGCCATCTTTCTAAAGTTACAGACAAAACTTCCTCGTCCCAGTTGGTACCCTCTAACCATATATTTTGCATTAAGATTTTCGCTACAATTATTATGGGGGCTAACCAACCTAATGGGTCGAAGAGTTTAGCAATAGCTGACAAGATTGCTCTCTTTGTTGGGTTCACGTTATCTTCTATCAATTTAGCTATAAAGTAGAATTGGTCGGAATGAGCATCCACCTTATGCCTAGTGCTTTGACGCTACTAGTATCTTCGAACTCTACGAAATCCTCACTCAGTAGATCTTGTTTTGGTATACCTTGCAAGATTTTGTTACAATTTGAAGTCCATTTTCTCAGAGGAAAACCAGCTGACTTAAGAACTGCGGAAATCTCATCCCTAGCTTTGATTGCAGAATCTAAGGTATGTCCTCCAGATAGAACGTCGTCGACATACATATTTTTTCGTAAAATATTTGAGTAGAGTAGAGATTTTCCGAGTCTTCAGCGAGTTGAAGCAATGTCCCTATCGCAAGATAAGGAGCACAGTTTATACCGAAAATAACCGTCTTTAATTCGTAAAGACCTATTGCATCATTTGAACATTTGCGAAAAACTATCCTCTGATACTTTGTTTGGGTTTCATCTACAAGGATTTGCCTGTACATCTTCTCAATATCGCTATTGAAGACGTTCATAAAAAGTCTCCAGCGGAGAATCAAAATCGGTAGATCAGATTAAAGCACTGGCCCCGGGAGAAGTACATCGTTCAAACTAACTCCATTGGCCGAACAAGACGACGCACTGAAAACTACTCTAACTTTGGTTGATGTGCTCTCTTCTTTCACCACCGCATGGTGCGGTAAATAATAGTTATCCACCGCATCCGCTAACTGAGGTGCGTTGACTTTACACATGTGCCCCATGGTTTCGTACTCCACTATAACTCGGTTATATTCCTTTTGTAGAGTTGGATTTTTCGTAAGTCTTGTCTCATTTTTGTTAAATTGAGAGCATGCTCGAATCAGTGAAGGGCCCGGTTGAATTTCAGATGGGTACTCAGCTTTGAAAGGGAGTGAAACAATATACCTTCCATCTTGGCTCCGTTTTGTTGTCCGCTTGTACAGCTCCTCGCACTGAGTGTCCTCAAGTGTTAGTGTCTTGTTTTTGGAAAATCTACTATCTCCCAGAAGGCGCTAAGCTGCTTATCAAGGGCAAACTCGTTATANAGTGTCCTCAAGTGTTAGTGTCTTGTTTTTGGAAAATCTACTATCTCCCAGAAGGCGCTAAGCTGCTTATCAAGGGCAAACTCGTTATAAAAAGAAGCACAATTGTTGTTGGTTGGGCTGGCTGCATCAGCACGACCAGTCAGTATCCAACCGAAAACTGTTTCTTGTGCTAAAAGAGTATTCAAAATACTATTTTTTATTCCACCTAGAATGATTTGAGGATATATGTCTCCTCCAAGAACAAGATCGACTTGTTCGTTCACAAAAAATCTTTTGTCTGCCAAGATCAGATCGGGAAATGCTTGTTGTGTGAGTGCGCTGATATCACACGTTGGCAAGTTTCCTGTAAGACTTGGGAGAACAAGCACAAGGGCATCAATCGAGATAAGTGGGTCAATGGGTGACCGCAGTTGGATTGAACACGCTTCTTTCACTTGAGCTGAAACCGTATTGCTGATGCCCGAAACTTGTGCCAACATCTTCTTTGGCAAATTGATTCTGCGTCTGAGCCTCTTCGTTATGAAGGAACACTCAGAGCCAGAATTAATTAATACTCTGGCAGCAAAGTCTGTGCCATTAAAATGAATATTTACTTGCGCTGTGCCGAGTAAAACACCTTTGTGTGTATTCGCGTGATGTGATTGCACGTTTTTTACATGTTTAGCTTTACCTTGTGAGGCTTGGGTACGATGTTGTGCTTGCCTGGATGTCTATGGCAAGTTGTCTACAGAAACTACTGTCTTTTATTTTACAGATGATTTACCTGGAGTTGTCTGTTTGTGGAGAATGGTGTGATGTCGAGAGTGGCAATTGGCACAATTGTATGAACTCGTGCACTTCGACACCGAATGCCCGAAAGACAAGCAATTAAAACAACTATTATTCTGTTTAACAAAGGAGATCCTATCAGCTATGGACATTTTCAGGAATTTTGGACACAGATGTAGTCTGTGATCATTGCTTTGGCACATTTTGCATGTATATTTGGTCACACTAGTTTGAAAAGTGCCAAGTTTTTTGTGTGACGGTTCAGAGGAATGCTTATGACTTTTGTCGCTTTTGTAACCTTGATTCCTCTTAAACCAGACACCGATTCTAAAGTTTGGAACCTACTAGAAAGAAATTGGTCCATATCGGTCCACTTAGAAATATCCGTTTTATTTTATACTGACTGTTCCCGTAGCGAAAGGGTCTCCTCAGGTAATTTTGTAGAGCATAGGTATGTGATAATTGGATCCCAGCTTGAAATATTAATGTTATGGCTTTTTAATGAGGATATGCAATTATTTATATCTCTTTGTAACCTTTTAATTGCACTCCCACACTCAGTTTCCACTGCCTGTAGGTTAAAGAGGATCTTTAACTGAGTATTCACTAGGATCCTTTTATTCTCATACCTATCACACAAATTTTTCCAGGCTACATTAAAGCCCTCATTTGTGAGGTCACACTTTTGCACAATTTCTCTGGCTTCACCCTGTGTCTTTTGACTAAGATAATAAAGCTTTTGAATGGGTGTAAGCCGTTTGTTCGTCATATAAATGGCCGTGAACATGTCACGAAAAGTTGGCCATGATAAGTAATCGCCTTTGAAAACATCGATATCGCACGGAGGAAGATGCAAATTGTGTGACGCGCCTGACATGCCCTCATTTTCTTTTTCAGACTTATCCAACTTTTCTGAATATTCATTAATTTTCGTCATACACCGCACGAAAGCCGCGTAGCAAGTTTTATTTTTCTTTCGAATCGTAATCTAAGTAGTCGTTTCAGCTGCCAGGAGTTCGTCAAATAAAACTTTGGCTTTCTCCCACATGACGCTAAGCTCGCTTTGCTGGATTCTCAGCGAATGTTTGGTATGCTCGCTTATGGGGGTGCCTAGAAAATCTACGTCAAATTCAATGACCGAATCGGCTAAGCGGATGTATGTTTCCATTTTGATTTTATTTTTATCTGCGTAATTACCACCTCACAAAAACTTTCAGAAGTATATCACCGGTAAACAGCTCAACGAATGCCGATAAGAAATATTAATATAAGTATGGATCAAGAATGATAGAATACAAGATTGCGCCAATGAGAGAGGATTTTTGAGCGTAATTTTTGCGTGACGTCATCTTGGTGCAATTTCGAGAGAGAAATGCCAAATCGCATATAAAAATATGTAAATAATGCAGAAATATGTGATAATTTTAATATTACATGGTCCAATTTTGTAGGAATCATTAAATATACAAAGATTGATTAATTAGGAACACGTAGCAATAATTTTGGACATGTGCCCCTTTAGGTAAGTACGATTTTTAGCACATGAAAAACTGGATGTGTTAACAGTATTTGCAATTTCATGTAGACCAAAAGGAAGGTGTGCAGCAAAGCGAATTTTTGGACTCGACATTGTAAAAAGCCATGCAGAGTGCATATTTATATTTGTGGACGGTAGCCAACCACCATAAACTCCACCGCTGTTGACTCCACAGCTTTTATTTGATGATTTTTGTACCATTCCCGAGAGGATGAATGAGTGTGGCTTCTTCGGAAACAAATATTCTATTTAATTAAAACATAATTTAAGCGGAACTTTAAAATGTATAATAATTTGGGCACTGTTTTGTATTAGATACGTAACAGCGCGGTAAGATTCCGCTGGTATTAGCGCCTGGCGACCTTATCCACTGGTGCATTACCTCATACCAGCACTAAAAAGAATCAGGTACTAACAAAAATAAATAGGTAGTGAAGTTCATGTATCTATTTACTGTAGAAACTGCTTTTATATGTAAGCCGTTACCAGAAAACTAAACCAGCAACTGTCTACATTCACGATGGAAATATACCTACTACAATTCACCAAGGAAAGGCCAACATAGTTCCATGTAGAAGCTCATAGCTCACACACATAACACAAAGCTCGATTTGGCGCAACTACTTCCACTTTTTCGCCAGATTTGCGTCCATAGGAAACGAAAATGAGCTTATATCGCACGCTTTCCTTTTGTTTTCACTATTACACTTTGCCACGNGTCGATTTGGTGTTTAATGTATTCCTCGCTGGCACAACTACTTCCACTTTTTCGCCAGATTTGCGTCCATAGGAAACGAAAATGAGCTTATATCGCACGCTTTCCTTTTGTTTTCACTATTACACTTTGCCACGGCACACTTCATTTTGCTTTGTAATGTCTCTCTCAATCGTGAGTATGGATGTATGTCACAACGCGAAACCTCTGTTATTATGACCCAATTTATTAGTGCTATGATAAAGCAGAACTTCCCATCAAACCACAAATTAGAAATTGAAAATGATTGANCCGCAGATATATTAACGCACAAATTTTAAAATTATTAATTGGTTTTTTTGTATGCTCACACTCAACAATTGCACCAAGATGACGTCACGCACACAGCTGATTCTGTCAAAATCACAAAGAGCGGATTAGCGGTACCGCGATTGGCGCAATCTCTATTTCTCTCAATCGTGAGTATGTCACAACGCGAAACCTCTGTTATTATGACCCAATTTATTAGTGCTATGATAAAGCAGAACTTCCCATCAAACCACAAATTAGAAATTGAAAATGATTGATTTTTCTCAACAATGTATAAAACAATGGCATTTTTTATTTATTTAACAAGAATAGACAAGAATATTGCTCGCCAACCAACGGTAAGATATGTTTATATGTATTTATATTCGCTAACTAGATGTGTGTACATATGTGCGTATGTGTAGCGATTAAACAATGTATAAACGTGCACCGCAATTATTATTATTATTGTTTTTTTACAATAGGCTCCCTGTATATTGAATTTAAACAAAAAGCGCGAGTGATTTTTTTGACTTTCGTTCGTTCAATTACAAAAGTGACCTTTATACTACGCAAGGTTATGTGCAGTGGAAAGTTTGGTTATAAGGCCGGAAAAAGTGCAGTGTTGTTGTAGTTGGCGAATTCAGGCAAAAATGTGCAAGTCACAAAGAAAATATAATAGTTGCGATCCCGTACGAGTCCGCACTAGTCAGAAATAGTCAGAATCAGTCAGATTTTACTGGAAATCGATCCCGTACTCGGTTCTCTGACTATTGAGAGGACAAAAAAAGAGTAAATACGGTTCTCTCTCTGTCAGAAGTTACCAGTTTTAGTCCGAGAATTTTTTTCTGGTAAATTCTGGCAAATGTGTCAAACGATCAGCTGTAGTGTGTTTGACAACCAAATTGTAAAAAATGGCTATAAACATAATAAGTATGCAGCCGCGATGTCGTCAGTGTCTTCTTTTTTGTTTATTGTTACATTTCTTTTTTGCAAAATTCTTAAACTCTCTAGTGTGTATCTTGTTTTTTCTCTTTTTTTCCTATCCACTATTCTGGCGTTAGTCAGATCAGCTGTATGACCACTGGCTAGCACATGTTGGGCTAAAGCAGTGCTGTTTTTATTCTTCCTAATGTCGGCTTCATGTTCAGCTAGGCGAACTCCCAGTAGTCGTTTCGTTGTGCCATGAAGCCGACATTAGGAAGAATAAAAACAGCACTGCTTTAGCCCAACATGTGCTAGCCAGTGGTCATACAGCTGATCTGACTAACGCGAGAATAGTGGATAGG
>NW_016161969.1:0-2324 GCF_001687245.7 Rhagoletis zephyria | reverse complement strand
CTTTTGTAGATTACCTTTGTATACGCTGTAGTATGGTGGCTGGATCACGTCTTCTCTCTTGGATGCTCGCAAAGGAAGTAAGTGAACAGTTTTTTATTATGATGGCGGTAGCCTGCCAAGATGTTTTCAAGTAGTACTATTCCAATAACGGAAACTAATAGAAAGCGAGGGGAAAGCTAACAGCGGCAATGTTAACGCAATTTTAAACATTAGGGGTGTCCTTTTTCTAATTTATTTAGGCAGAAGCCTAAACACTTCTCATTTAGGTCTTATGCTGCCATTGAACATACATCGAACTCCCTCGTGCAATATTTCCAAAACATCCGGTATGGTACTTATTACAAAAATGTTAACTCATTGTTTGTGATGAGTGCACAATAGCACATAAAAAATCTCTAGAGGTTCTTTATCGATCGGTGCGAGATTTGTGTAGAAATGTTCAACCATTCGGGAATGCATTGATATTTCTCGCAGGAGATTTTACGCAAACATTGTCTGTAGTTTCTCGATTAACACCAGCGGCCAAGATAAATGCTTGCTGCCACATACTGAAATTGAAATTAGGTGTGGCAATTATCATGTTGCGGAATATTAATCCGCCAAAGCTCTGCAACGGCATTCGCAGGTAAAAAATTGATGAACGTAGTGGAAGCAAAGATTTTAACGAGGCCTTTCAAAGGTGAAGATAGATGTTCTCATCTCTCGAATTCACATGATTCTGACCGATACACCATTTCAATTTAAAAGATTTCAATCCCCAATTCGATAGGCGTTTGCAATCACAATAAACAAATCTAAATTTCAATCTTTGGAAAAGTGTGGTTCAGATTTAGATGCTCATTGCTTCTCACATGGACAAATCTATGTGCATGTCGGCAAATCAGGTAGCCTTGATATCTACGTCGAGAATGGAAAAACGAAAAATATTGTGTACACACAAGTGTTACAAAATCGTACTTATCTGAAAAGTATGCTTTATTTCGCTAATCATTTATAATCCATGTAACATGAATATGCCACAGCAAAGCGTGGCAGGGTACAGCTAGTTTTCTTTATAATTACCTTTATTTTAAATTTTCTTCCTTAATCTTCATCTTTACTCATCCTTATCTTTTTCTTAATATTTATCTTTATCATCTTTATGTTTATCATTTTCTACATCTACATATTCCCCTTCACCTTTGCCCTTATATTAGTAAAATTTTTAAATTTACCTTGATCTTAATTTTTGCATTTATCTTTACGCATCTTTTTGTTTGTTTTTATTTTTACCTTTGCCCTTATCCTTTTCTTTATCAATAAAATAAAATAACCTATTTTCGGTGTATTACAGTGAGTCACTTAAGTAAATATACACCTCAAAGGAAGTTTCAAATTATTTGAAAATTGCAGCATTTTTTACAATAAATATTTAAAGTGTAGCATGCGTCGTCATGTACGCATCAAAATAACGGAATATTTGTTTCCCGTTATCCTCAGCAAACAATTTTCAAGAGCATGTGCAGAAATTGTATCACATAAGTAAGTATACAGCGAACGTTTGTTTGGTGAGCATCGAATTCGCGTGAGTTAAATAAAATGAATTTTGTAAAAGTAATACGGTTATTTTCTAAGTAAGTAATACCAATACTGAAATAAATGCGTGTGTAACACCGTACACATGATAGAGGTGAAACTTCTTAAAAAAGAGGATCTGGTACCTACTCACGAAATTGGATGTGTAAACATATGTTTGCGGTTCGGCAAACCATTAGGCGATTGACTTACATACATAGGATTGGTTAGAAAATTTCATTTCATCTTATTAATTTTCTGATATACATATAATTTATTTATTCATTTTCCGGTAATACCACCTTATATGAATTTGCGCTTCTAGCATCCATAGGACCGGGTTCTAATGGAAGTAATTGTATGTTTAACAAATAAATGAAAATGTTTATAATGTAATCAATAGATCCTTACGAATTCACATATTCTTATCACGAATTCATATATTCATGTGGTAGCAAGAGTATAAAAACATAAAATTACCTTATAAATTAAAAACATATGTATCACATGTATGCGTAGTCCAATTCACGAAATCATTTCATCGATCTGAGTAAAAACTAAGTGCATAAACGCGTTAATTGAAATCATGAAATGGTGTTCATTCATTCAGTTTCTACTCAAACGCATGAAATTATTTCATAAATTGGCCTACACATAATGGTAGTAAATGACAATGAATTACAACAAACACATAATGCAAGCCGAAAACGTTGGTTCAAAACAATCCGCAATCAAGTTGGACGTTTTGCTCACAAACATTGCAATTTTGC
>NW_016161968.1:29503-46752 GCF_001687245.7 Rhagoletis zephyria | reverse complement strand
TTCCACGCGAATAGTGAAATGTGCTACTCTTCGTAGGGACCGACGATTTCATCATAAGTGGGCGGGGTCACGCCCATTTACCAAAAATTTCATAACAATATTATTTTTTACCACAATTCTACTCCACATACTAATTTTTAACAATTTTCATCTAATATTTACCGCTGTGATGTAGTGGTAAGCAGTGCGCGCTTCCACTGCGCAGCACCTGGGTTCAAACCCTGGTCAAAACAACATCGCAAAAAATATAGAAAAAAGGTTTTTTCTTAACAGCGGTCGTCCCTCGGCAGGCAATGGCAAACTTCCGAGTGTATTTCTGTCACGAAAAAGAGCTTCTCATAAAAATACCATCGCCGTTCGCGTCGGCGTAAAACTGTAGGTCCCTCGGCTTTGTGTGACAACATCAAGGCGCACGCCACAAATCGGAGGAGAAGCTTGGCCAAACACTAACATATCGAGCCCTAACCGCCAAAATAACGTAAGCCACATTTTTTTTCAAAATTTTCTTTTTGAAGCAGAAATACATCTAGATGCCCTAGGAATATTTCTGCATCAAAAATAAAATTTTGAAATAAATGTCGCTTACGTTATTTTGGCGGTTAGGGCTCGATATGTGGAAGCGCCAAACTATTATTATTATTTACTGAAATATCGCCGATTTTGCATTTTTCTAAAATACCGTTTGCTCGGGTTATAGTGTACACGGACAGACGGACGGACAGACAGACATGGCTTAATCGACTTCTCTTTTCATTCTGATCATTTATGTATATATTTGTCCATATCTATCTCGATTCGTTTTGGCTGTTACAATCAACCGTTATGCGAAAAAAACTTAATATAGCCTTGTGCACAAGTGCGTTCGGGTATAAATATCGAGCACTAACCGCGAAAACGATGTAAGCAACCCCATCACGATTTTCACTTTTAGATAGATATCGATAGTTTACAGTCATACTCACCATCTGTGAAAATGTTCTTGCTACAGAAAGTTTCGTTACGAAGTTACGGTGAAAGCAATTTTAATGTAAGCGCCAACTCCGTTTTGTTAACATTTTGTTTAATACCGGCTAGGCATGGGAGGTCTTGAACTAAATGAACTAAAGAACTAGGTCATCTCAATGAACTAGTTCACTAGTTTGGTCTTTTCATTGAACTAAATTTGTTAGTGCTACTTTTTCTCATTTTGGATCGCCATCCACATATTTTCGTCAAGAACGTATGACGTAAAAACCCATCTTTACAGATACATTTTAGGTCGGTGTTATGCAGAAATTTAGTTTGGCAAACTGCGTGCAATTGTTGTTGCAGCAAACTCGGAGAGAGCGAGTTTGGCGACTCTCACAGCAAACTAATTTTGTTTGGTCAAACTGCAGGAAATTCGGTGTTGTCATATACAAAAATTTTAAATTTTGCGCGTTATGTACATCTGAAATTCTCATTTCGTGTTGGCAATAGCCATGAAAACCATAATGAACGTGCAACCCTGTGCCAAACTCGACATAACCACCTCCGAGCAAACTAAGCAGCCGCCATTTAATTTGGCAAACAAAAGTTTGTCTGCATAACACCGACCTTCAAACGCTTTTGCATTGTTGCTGCTTCAGTTCCTTGCGAGCGATTTATTCGGTGCAGGGCATATATTAAACTGGCGTAGAACGCTTTTAAAATCAAACAAGCTTTCTAATTAAATTTTTTTGCAGAGCAATATGTAACAGGGATGGAAAATCGAAATTTCAAATTGTAAAAAAATCCTTAAAAATATATTAAAATTTCAATAACAATAATTTGTTGAGGTGGGAATGCTACTTGAGCAATTTACGAAAAGTTTGATCGTGCTGCGGCCGCTGTGGTGCAGTGGTTAGCAGTGCGCGCTTCCACTCCGCAGTGCCTGGGTTCAAGCCCGGTTCAACCCAACATCAAAAAGAAAAACGAGAATTTTTTTTTATAACAGCGGTCGCCCCTCGTGAGACAATGGCCATGAAAAATAGCTTCTCATTCCTCCCCTTTGTCATCAAGGCGCACGCCACAAACAGTAACACATTGGCTGCGTTTCTTTATACATTCCGGATAATCCCATTTCACAGCCGGTATAAACAGACTGCGTTTGAAATATACGTTAACATATCATCAGGAACGTTCTAAATAAGTAAACAAAAACGTTCAGAATGAATAAAGAAATGCAGCCATTGTGTAATCGCTGTTGTTGTTGTTGTAGCGGCTACAACAACCTCGCCCAGATCGGTTGATATCTCATTCGTTGTCGTCAAGTTCCACTAACGGCAGCCCTAGGAAGCGTGCAGCCTCTATCGGGTCGGTCCACAAGGACAAAGCCGTTAGGGTTGTCGGGTTTTCCGGGCATGCGAAGAGATGTTTCGAGTCATGTGGGGTTCTTCGCATGCCGGACACTCATTTGGCACATCCTCATTCAATCTACTTAGGTAGGAGTTTAACCTGCTGCTGTAGCCAGAGCGAAGTTGGGCTATTGTCGTTCGTGTCTCCCGAGGCAGATGAAGCTCCGTCTCATCTATGTCCGGTGGTGGTGTGCCTAGAACGGCATTCACAGGTCTAGAGTCTACATAACTCGGGCCTGCGTCCCTGTGAATGCCGTTCAGGGCCAGTCGGTAAGCCAGAGGTTGCTTGATGAACCTCTGTACTTCGTCCGTCAGTTCATATAAATGCCTCCTGACGTGCCTAGGCGAGGGCTCCTCTGCAAGCAGCTGTCTGTTTGGGTGGCCACTTCTGTGGCTCCCGATCAGTAACTGCTTGCAGAGCATTATATTGTGCTCCTTTATGGGGAGCATTTGTGCCTCGTTGCGGAGGTGATGTTCGGGCGACATCAGGAGGCATCCTGTCGCTGTCCTGAGTGCGATGTTCTGTACAGTCTGTAGCTTCGTCCACTGCGTCCTACTAGTCCCCGGCGACCACATTGGCGCTGCGTAGTTTAAAACTGGCCGGCCTATTGCCTTGTATGTTGCCAGCAACGTTTCTTTGTCTTTGCGCCAAGTACTGCTGGCTAGCAACTTGAGGACCTTGTTGCGCCTCTGTACTTTATTGACAATAGCGGTTGCGTGCGCAGAGAACGAGAGCAGGCTGTCGAAAGTTACTCCGAGTATTTTGGGATTATTCACCGGCGGAATTGGTGTGTCATCGACGTGAATTCCCAGCGGTAGTCTGACCTCCTTCGTCCAGATTGTGAACAGGGTCGCAGAGGATTTCGTAGGGGAGAGGGCTAGACACTTTGCAGTGAAGAAGCGAGAAAGTTCGGAGAGATACCCGTTTACTTTCAAACACAGGTCATCAATTCCATTCCCAGTCGCCATGATCGAGCAATCGTCGGCGTAAGAGACAATCGCGACTCCCTCTGGTGGTTGAGTGAGCTTTGAAATGTAAAAGCTAAACAGTAGCGGGGAAAGGACACCACCCTGTGGAACCCCCTGTTTATTTTTCTAAGTTTACTCGATTTGTCTCTAAACATTACCGACGAGTGTCGACCACTCAGATAATTTTCCGACCACCGTTTGAGCCTCTGCGGGAGAGAGGAAGCCTCTATATCTTCTAGTAGCGTGGAATGGCAGACGATGTCAAACACCTTTGACAAATCCAACGCTACTAGAATCGTTCGCTCACAGGGACGGTTTCGGTTAAGGCCACGAGTTATCTGAGTGTTTATGGCGTTAAGTGCTGTTGTTGTACTGTTTACTTTACGGAAACCATGCTGATGCTTTGCTGGGGTCAAGTGGTTTGTGAAATACGGGCGCAGCAAGGCCTCGAGTGTCTTCGCTACCGGGGAAAGGAGTGTTATCGGTCGATACGAATCTCTTTTGTTGGCAGGTTTCCCCGGTTTGAGCAGTGGGACCACTCTCCCCACCTTCCAGATGACTGGGATGATGAGAGTGGCCATAGACAAATTGAGGACCTCCGTTAGGTACGCTACCCCCGCAGGACCCAAATTTTTCAACATCAGCATGCATATTCCGTCGGGACCCATGGCTTTGGAGGCCACCTGAACTTCACCGCAAGTGAAAGCAAGGGGGCACAGGTTGTTGCCAGTTTGTGCAGCCTTCTGGTCACTCGACGCTTGGCTTTGTCCACCGGAGGATGCAGTATGAACTGCCGGCTAAAATAGCTCGCGAATCGCTCCGGGTCCGACGGAGCATGGTCGCCGAAAGAAATTTCGACTCTGTCGTCGTGCTTCGTCTGATTGGACAGTGACCTCACGGTTGACCAAAGCTTACTCACACCAGAGGTGAAGTTACAGGTCTTCAGATGCTCTTCCCATTTCTTCCGCTTATGTACGTTTACTAGTTGCCGAATCTCCGCGTTGAGATCCCTGATACGGGGATCTCCGGGATCGGCCTGACGAAAGCTATCACGCTCATCGGCTAGAACAGCCGCTTCAGCAGCGAAATTTGGACGTGGGTCCGTAATACATCCTGCCGGTATGAAGCGAGCTGCAGCAGCGGTGACAGCCCTGCGGAACTTACGTTCACCAAGGTGGACGTCGGTTGGTGTGGGGAGAGCAGATAAGGTGTTTTCAGTAAATCCCGCAAAGCCTTTCCTTCCTTTTAGGTCCGGTGTTACGCGGAAGCAAAGTCGGTTGGTTTATCGATCGAGATGACTATGGGCAGATGGTCTGATGCTAAAGTCAGCATAGGTCGCCATGATATGCTGTTTATCAGATCAGCGCTGACGATTGTTTTGTCTCGCGAGCTGCAGCAGCTGCCCATAATCCTGGTGGGTGCGTCGTCGTTCATTGTGCAGATTGTCGAATCGTCTACCTGCTCAGCCAAGTCAGTTCCCCTACGATCTTTTGACAGGCCTGAGTGCCAAAGAACGTACTACCAAACGGTTTTCACCTCTGAGGAGCGCACCTATGTAAGGTGATATCCTACCCGGAAGCAGGTGACAGGGGGTATATAAACGTTAAATATTTCGAGCTCAACATCGCCTGACCGGAAAGCAATGCCCTGACATTATAGGGTGGTATCCCTGCGGTCGATGTCTGCTTCGATAAGACGATACTGCACCGTGTGGTGCGTGATGAACGCTAAGCCACCACCATTATTTCGCTCGCGATCTCGACTGTTCACGTTGTACCCGGCACAATTCAACAGTGTTGAATTGCTGCGCAACTTCGTTTCTTGAACCGCAGCTATCAGTATGCCATGCCTTCCCATGAAAACGGTTATCTCCTCGATCTTGCTCTGAAGCCCGTTACAGTTAAATTGAAGGAGCTTCATGTGGTTCGGGAGATGTGTGGTGATGCGGGGTGTGAGGGATGTGTGTGGTCGCGACGCCGTTGGCTGTGTGCGCTGCTGAGGTGGTTGCCGCCCTGTGGTGGTGGCGGGAGGCGTCGCAGTTGAGGTCTGCGACCGAGCAGCGTAACCGGGCCTTCGAAGTTCCTCGTCCAATCTCTCGTGGTGCGCAGACCTGAGCATGCCCTAAAGTGGCACCAGCCAAGGCAGGTGTTGCACTTGACTGATGTCACATTACGGAATATCCTGGTCTGACATACCGTGCAGATTGTAGGAGGAACCACGAGTTGTTGGCGGCGGCGTGTGGGTAGTGGTGCGGTTATGTGTTCTGTGGTCTGTAGCAGTTGTGGTGCGGTCTGTTGTGTTATGTTGTTGTGCTGTGGTGTTTGTGTGGGACTGCTCAGGTGGACTGGGGTTAGCCGTGGAGTCTGCTCTGTTTGAGCAGCAGGGGGCCACAAAAGACGTGGTCCACTGCAGATGTGTCCGTAGTCCTGAGCAGACTCTGAGGTGACTCCACCCCTCGCAAGCATTGCACTTGACTGAGGTGGAGTTGTGGTGTAGTCGTCTCTGGAATACACAGCAGGTGTAGATTTCTGGCCCTGGGTTTGACTCGATACCAGCCCTGAGTAGAAGAATACGTAGCGAATGTAGCCCTATGGACGAGCAACTTCTGAGATACTTCGCCGACCTAAACGGGGTTAGCTCGCCGAAACAACAGCCCTTGGTCGGGTAAAACCCGAGTCATTCCGGTACGCAGAACCGGCTGTCGTGGGAACGTGTGGGTAAGGGCTAATCTATTATTATTACATAAACTTACACGTCATAAGCACAGTTTATGTCAAAAAATTTCAAAGTGAAACTACCTTCTATTTTTTCTATCATGCTATTACTATTGCCTTTTCAAGGCGCAAATAATTTGTAACAATTATTACAAACGATGTTTTCCAAAACGAACAATGAAATAATGCTCTCCAGAGATTGCGAGTAATGAATATTTTTTAAATTTCAGCATAAGGAGGAAACCAACATACTCCTTGTTACTCCTTGGACAACCTTCAGCGGCACTTTTACCCAAGCGTACTTGTGCACAAGGGTATTGTAGTAGTACTACTTACTAAGTAGTAAATAATAGTATATATTTTATTCTTATGTTACAATTTTACAATACTTATATCTATTGTTGTTTCCAGAACGGTGTGTTTTTTCCAATACAACAATTTTGTAAATGTAAGTTATTAAATTTTAAAATTAAAATCATTTTTCACTATATTTCCTTCGTGAAATTGGCTGTTAGCGTAAGTAGGAAGGTTGCTGTTAAAACATTTTGCGGTGGCAAGATCAAGGTGTTAATAGATATCATGCATTGACCAATTTTGGGTTCTAGAAAGATACGATGAGAATTCTATTTGAGTATATTTTAACTTTGTTCACATAACGAATGTTTGTAACAGCCAACCCAAATCGAGATAGATATAGACAAATGTACACATAACTGCTCAGAATGAAAAAACAAATCAATGAAGAGTGACTGTCTGGGACCTATTTCATAAAAGTGACAGGTGCGACAATTGTCGATTTTTATATAAAATTTCACTGCCAGAATTGTCGTCGACATTTTTCCTGTTTCATATACGTTTGTGGGCAACTGTGAAAATTTTCGGAAAACGATAGTGATAATATGGAATATTGTCGACTATTTTGCTGACAATTGTCACTCCGACAAAATTGTCGCGACAATGGCGACAAAACCAAATAGCTCCGTCGGAAAGCTTTCACAGGAGTTTTGTAAATTTATTTATATGGTAATTGCGCGCATTTCATTACTTTTAATTAATTTGAATATTTCTTAAAACTAAAATAATGCAAATGCAATTATTACATATGATTTACATATAAATTTTATATGACTGGCGACAATTTTGTCAGCGATAATTTTAGTCCCCGACAATGACAATTTGTCACTTTTTCAATAAAAACACGCCTAATGCCTCTGGATTAATCAAATATGAATATAAACGAAGCATAACATTTTCAAAGGAGCATTATAAGCTTTTTTTCAAACAAGACAAAAGGTTATTTAAAATAAGCCAAAAAATAATATATCGAATAACTTCTTACATCATGTGTCTGAACTTTTTATGTATAAAAAAATCAGATTAAGTAAATATGTATGTATATGTATCCGTTAGTATTAATTAAACTTTTATAATTTTACAATTCACTTGATATGCCGCTAAATAGCGATTTTACAGTATGATTATGATCGGTATACATAAAAATCCATTCTTGTATGGAAACATATGAACCAACTGCCGCACCAGTGATGCCAATAAATGCTAAGAGCATACTCAGCAGAAGGTAAAATTTTAGTGGGCCGTAACCAGTTTCGTACTTGACGCAAATATCCAAAATAGCGGGCAATAATAGACCCAGCACCGACAAACAAAGCGCTCCAACAAGCGAAAGTATAACAGTCAATTAAGGGCAGGCGATCGCGACTAACACTATAGATAAAATAGAATAGAGCAATCAATGTACTTATGTAATATAAAAAACTCAAGCGGGTAACAATTTAATTTTACTGATGAAACGGCGATCACTTTACGAAAAATCATTTCGAAAGCAAAATCCCTATCTTCAGCTACTATTGCTTTCAACCAATTATTTCACATCACGTCCACAGGAACATATCCTTGTAGTGGATGAGAAAGGAGAATACTAAAGGCAAATATAACGCGCCCCACTGCCGACAGCCTAGAAAACTTTACAACTAGTAATTATATAATTTGATCAGTGATTTCAGTGGGTCTACTGACATAGTATTAAAAGGCAAATTTTGTAGAACAGTTGCGGCGATTTGTTCACCATACCTCCAGTAGCCAAAGAAAGTGAATACTATTTGTATCAATAAAATAATAAGCATGGCTTGTATGAAGGCGCCGCCAACTTTACGGAAATCTGCGGGATTTTTCATATTCGCCTCTATGGATACTATCTGCAGAAAATATTTGTGATGTAATACTATAATACCTCATTTTACATAGCGTCATTTAGAGTACAAAACCGCGTATCGTCGCTCTCTAAAACCGCGTAACTGACATTTTTTGCAAAAAAAAAGGATTTGCTCACCGAAACTCTAGCCAGAAATGCGATTGCATTATAAAAAAAAATTAGACCATTTTGAAATATGAGTGTTTTTACCCTCTAGAATATAATTTATGCAACCTGACATACGCGGTTTTGTATTTTGTTGATACGCGGTTTTGTACTTTAAACGACGAAATATATGTATGTAAAACAACCAGCCCCGGTGCTTCAAAAGCGAACATTGTAGCTCCGAAGAATAAGGGATATAAATAGATGTCCTGAAAGGAAGTCATCTCCGAAAATGGCGCCATATCCTTTTTCAATATTATATTAATTAGAAATCTTGAATTTGAGCTTAATTGCTTTCCGAATATTAAAGCAATATTCGCAACAAATACAACTGGAACTAAAGCTTTCCGGTTTGGTATATACAAGATCAGGCACAATTTCTATTAACATATAAATGCGATTGTCATATTCTTTCCAGTAGTAATCACCGAATCATGAAATTAAAAAAAGCAGCACAGCAGGCGCCAAAGTGATAAACGAAAAGCATCGTATTATATAGACAGCTGAAATAACAAAAATTATTATTTCGCATAATTTCAAGAGGCTTTTTACCTTAAAAATGATTACAGCCAACGGAGAGCGGGTGGACCTTCGGTCACGCCAATCATCATCGCTTCCCCCAACACGTTTGCGCCTCGCGAGTTCATACATGCCACTAAGCTGAGAGCGCAATATTTAATTATACATATGTATGCACGTTTCAAAAACTTTCGAAACTCGATTTATTTACCAAAATTAACTTTGAATAAATTATGATAAAACCAAGGCGAATTTATATAAGGTGGTGTTACTAGCTCAGCTAATTTTGTGTATGTGTTTCGCCGCACGGCTTCTGATATCAAACTGAAAAATTTTGTTTGAATTTCTACACACACTCTTACACATTTTGACAGTTTATGCCACCAAAGCAAAAACAAAATACATGTAAATTTTTGTTTTTGTACTCCTGCTATCACCTTATATTAATTCGCCTTGGATAAAACCAATAATCACAGTGCTTATTATTGCAAGTAGGTAACCAGCCCTTCTGAAAGCCATGGGAGCAGCCAGGATGCCAGTTCCCAATACAGATTTGATGACGTGCAGAAAAGCACCAAAATTGCTGTAAAAAATTTTTTGAATTTCAAAAATTAATGTACATGCATGCATGTTCGTAAAACAAATTTCTAGAATTTACCTAATTGGATGTGCTATCTCTCGATGTTCGTAAGGATCGTAATTATGTAACTGAATCGTGATTGGTAAGTACCAATTTGGAAATTTTTTAGCCGCAATACGAGTTGCGTAATTATATACAATTCCATGCACAAATATGTTTGTGTATTACCATACCAATTAGCAAATACTTTAATATCTAAATTTAAGCTTTTATATTAGAGTATACACGGCTTAAGGATTTTTTATGATTTATTAAAGTTATACTGTTTATAATATACATACAAATACATACATAATAATCATTACGTCAAAGCAAAAACTTCAGCGTAGTCAGAGGCTTATTACTGAAACTGTGTACTGATGGCTTCAATATTTCTGCAAGTTACTTACGTATATATTAGGTTTTTATACATTTTAAATGTACAATGTAAGTAAATGAGAAAAACGCAGATGACACCACAATGAAAAGCAACTTCGTCATTCAAGTTACCATCTGTTTATGATGATTTATGCGTAATCGTGTGCACGTAACAAGTTCTAAAACAACTTCTTAATCTGTGATAAACGAATGAAGACAAAAATGAGTGCCTAATTTAGACGCTGCGTAATAGGTAACTTCTTACGTCGACGACGAGCTAATTGCTGGCGTTCCCAATACTCATAATAGCGTTCTTGTTTCAACCATTCTTGGTATTTATACCACCACTCTTCCCACTTTATGTAATCCTAAAGGGATAGTTGTGTTAGTTGTTATTAATTTATTCTTTAATACAATGGTTTTCGTACCTTTAAGTCTAAATCGCGCAAATATCCGCGGCTTTTGTAATATTCATAACGGACGCGTACATCATCCCACGACAGCATACCCGACGGTGCTGTTGTTGCAAGTTCTTCCGGAAAATGACCAGCCGGTGCTGGCGAATACGAATAACGGCGCGGCGGAGAGCCGAGTCCCTCTTCAATCATAACTTTTAAAGCTCCCCCGGTGGAATCTTTGGTAATGCGCATATTTTCCATGTTACTACGATCAATACTCCACTGTGCCATTTTACCGAAACGTTCGGATAGTGTTAAGCCAGTGGCAGCAATAAAAGTAGGCAACGAACTGTCACTATCCGAGCCCCCCGAATCATCTGATTCCGATGACGAATGCTTCTTTCTTTTTTCTCCTTCTACTTTAATGCGCGTACGCAGCTGTGAAAAATATACAATTTTATAAATTAGTATAATACATACATAACTCTGAACTATTTATAATTCCAATTGAAACGCAATATGTATGTACTTCTCGGTCTTTTTTCTTTTTCTTGGCAACGGCCGAAGTTGTCGAAGAAGACGAAGCAGGCTCTGGGGGCTCTGGCGGACGATTTTTGACACGTGGATCCTCAGTGGGCGAATGTCGACCTGAACGTACAAGTTTCAGACGTCCATCTGACGGTACACGATCAATACTACGGTCATGACTATACCGACGAACTTTTTCTCCGCGATACTTATCTACAGAACGCACGTTCGGAGGTGGTGGAGTAGTCGGACGAGCGTGCATACGCGACGAAGTGTGGCCGCTTGGAGGTGGTTGACCTCCACGGTATTGCAACGAACGTGAAGAAGATTTTGGCGGCGGAGAACGGGGACCACCTGGTATACGCGAACGCGGCAACGAATGAGATCTGTATATAAAATAATTGGTTTAAATTTTAATGAATATAAGTACTAAACAGTCTATACCGTGATCTATGGTGGTGTTTTGGAGAACAAACAGAGCAAGAATCATCGGAACAACTACTTACAGAGCTGTTTGATCGCGAACGGCAAGAACTCTGAAATGAAAATAAATCAAAACACATTAACATTATGGGCTGGTTTCTCCAACTCAACTTTACTTAGTTTAGCCACTTTTCGGACTTAAGTCAAAAGTTAGCCTAAGTTTTACACAGCTTATTCTTGACTAAGTCAAGAAAATTGGCTTAACTAAGTTAAGTTGAGTTGGAGAAACCAGCCCTATGTATTTCAATTGTCATTAAAACCATATGTGCAAACGCACAACATCGGTCATATCATTAGCATCTCCATTTCAAAGTGAAATTGTTTGCCTCTTACATATGTTTAATTAATTACATTTAATGCCCAGTTACACCAATCAATTTTCAATTTATGAGGCAGTTTAATTTAGACATAATTTTTGTTCGGAAAATTTGTCATTTTAAATTTTAACAGCCTAATAAATTTTAACACGGATTGTTGAAACCGAGTATAAGAATTTTCAATTAANTGTTTGCCTCTTACATATGTTTAATTAATTACATTTAATGCCCAGTTACACCAATCAATTTTCAATTTATGAGGCAGTTTAATTTAGACATAATTTTTGTTCGGAAAATTTGTCATTTTAAATTTTAACAGCCTGATAAATTTTAACACGGATTGTTGAAACCGAGTATAAGAATTTTCAATTAAAATACATTTCATTCTCTAACAAAGCCCATATAAACCCAAGTTCAAAACTACAAATTGAATAGGCTATAAAACTGTACTGAACAAAATTCTATCATTTCTGCAAAAGTTTGAAGTTTGGGTGAAAGTTTGTTGAAATTTTTTTGAAGTTTCCGGGAAGTTTTTAACTTGGATTTTGTTCGAGAATGATGTGTATTTTAATAAATAATTTCTAAAAATAAATAAATAAATATAAGTGGCAATCAATATCACTATTAAATGACGGGGCTATTGATTACTCAATGCAATTAAACTTACTCTCGGCGGAGGAGACGGAGGGCGCTTTGATCGTGGTAATATTTGGCCCCGTTTATTTGGTCCCACCGGTGGCGGCGACCGTCTGCGACTAATATTAGGTGGAGACCGACGTCGACCTAACGGCGAACGCGACGGCTTCCGACGCATTGGTGGCTCAGGTGGAGAACGCGGTCGATTATTTCCACTGCTACTACCCCCGCCCAACGGCATACGACCGCGACCCAAATCCGAAGGGGAACGCGGAGGTATACCACCACGTGGTGGTGGCGAACGAGGACGACCGCGCATGCTGTCCATGGATGGCGGGGACATCCGACGTCCTCCCATCTCAATAGGTGGCGAGCGACGACGCATAGGTGGCGACATAGGCGGAGATTTCCGTAAACGTGAACGACTGCGCGAACGCGGTGACCGTGAACGACCATATCGACCGGAAGTCGGTGGCGGACCACCAACAGGTCCCCCGACTGGACCTCCAGTAGACGAATTATAACGAAAACCCCCTTCGCGATCACTTTCTCCCGAGCTGCTTTCACCTTGTATATACATTTTCTTGTAGCCGGTATGCCGCCAACGGTTGGGATCTTTTTCTTCTACCTCAAGCAACTTTTTATCCCAGTAGTCATTGGTGTTTGCCCGAGCTTTTTTCATGACGTTATCGATCTCTCGACGTTTTCCAGCCGGAAGTGATGGATCTGAAATATAATGAAAAAATTAAAAGTTACATTGGGTTTTTCTGTGATCTTTAGGTGTATATATTTTAACCATAGTGTTATGAATTAGGGGTTTTTGCAAAACTACGAAATCCCTTGCAAAGGAAAAAGATAACTTGTTATATTATTATACCTGTAATGCGGGCAACAGTAGGCTGCCTATCCATGTGAAGTTTAGGATTAATTTCTCCACGTCTGCGCGAAGTCGACATGGTGTAATATGATAATTTAAAGCGGTATAATAGAAGCGAGCGAATGAAGATCAACGAGAATTACGATTCGATCGCCAATATTCGCAAGAATGAATATTCCGAAAGTCAAAATTCAACCTTACGATTAAAACGTACGTTACGCGCGTAAAACCGAAGTTGGAGACCAACTTAATCAAGCTTTTAGTAATAACGCGCACTTAAGCACTGACACAAAAAAGCTGGAAGGAAACATTGTAATGAAAAATAAGTGAACAGCACTTCAAACAAGCAAATTTATTATATATTTTTTCTTTTCCATAATTATATTAGTGGGTGGAAGCAGGGGGTGCAAAAACAAAGTATGAGAAAGAAAAGGGTTAAAAACATGTAACTTCAACAAATTTTCTGCATTTTTCAATAGAAGTAGTTATTTTTTAGCAGTCAGTTTATGTACATTAGAAGCAAGGAGGCTTCTAAAAGCAGTTGCTGTCAGAAAGCGATAATCAGCGATAACGTAAAGACGTAAGCCTGTTGACCGGGATACCGATTACATACATAGCAGACACGTAATGTGCGACCGTAAGCCGCGTACCGTCACGATTTTGAGGATGAATATTTTATAGTTTACACATTTTGAATACGCGCGAATGTTTATAGAGCTTCACCGCAATTCTTAATTCTGAATTTCACGACGAAATAGCACATCACGAACCGGCAGTAAGCTTATAGAGTAACCGATTCCGTAAATTCAGCAACTGCTACATCACTAAAGTCACGCTGCGCGCTATAAGCAGTATATTTTGAGTTCAACACATTTCTCGCGGAACAATAGCTTGTATTGAGATTGTTTCATATAAATCTCATCGTACTTCCCAAAACACAGTTCAGTTCTTTTTTTCTTATATTGGATTAAGATGTTCACGGCGCCCGACAAGCTCATTCACCGACACAAAGTAGCCAGAGCAAAAGGCCGCGACCGAACCATATCGACCCGATAGCTAAACCCGAGGCATACATTTTTCGCTTCGATACAAAACACACAAATGCCACACATTTTAACTGCTTTAATATATAAATTAATATATGTATTGATTACGTACGTTTTAAATACACGTTTTCACAACTTTTCTCAACGATAGCGATTTTTTTATTCCAACAATGGATTATAAAACTGCGACACGGACGCACAACACTGATTTTCAGTACTTGACGTCCATTTTGGAAATGGAAGCTATTATCGAGCGAACGAAATACAGATATGCTCACAATAAATCGAGTTTTTTTCTTAGTTATCGACTTCGATAAGTTTTTCTCAATCTACAATTTGGCGAGGAATGCTTAAGGCCGAGATACAGGACGGAAGCGGCTTATCGAACTTACTTCAAACGGTATAAGCTATGGCCCTGTCAGAACGGGGTACTTTGCTGATGAAACTGACAGTTGAGTAGACTGTATGTGTTTGCATACAGAGCGTCAGATTGGTAGCCCTTGCGTCGACGGACCCAACGAACGTTGGCCATCACTCAACTTTTGAAGCACGTAAGTCCGTCCCTGCTGACAGTTGTATAACCTAGCGTTTACACAAGACCATTCTTTGGGTAAAGTAGGCATCCAGAAAATAAACTGTCTTCGAAAAGCCAGAGACAGTGGCGAAGACATCAAGAGAAGTGTGAATATATTAGTAAAAAAAAAGTGTGAATAATTGCTATTGTATCTGCAAAATTGACTTCTGTGACTACGCGGCCATAAGGAACAGCAGATTTTTGTTTACAGACGCAACACTTTCATTGTGGCGTATATCTACGGTACGTACAAGTACCCATTCTGACGGGAAAGATTCTGAACATTACAAAGCAGAAAAAAGTAGAAGCGTTGATAGAGGTTTTTGTGGCAAGTATAACGGTATGGTTTACTTTTTTTTTCAGATGGAAACGAGGTTTACAGTTAGTATGAAAGGTCAAATATAACGAAAACCATCGCAGTGATTTCAAAAATGTTGCTGTTCCATGCGAAATATGAATAATTAAGTAGTAAATGAATGAAGCTTTTATTTGGCATATAACATGTTGTTATTTGTCCTCGCTATACATAGTAGTTCAAAATTAAACCCGTTCGGTCCCACTCTGGCTACGGTGCTCCGGTATTTTGCCCGGAACTCGTTTACGACACCAGTAATAACATGTCGGCAGGGGTGGCTGTCATTTTACTTTATTGAAGGCCACCTTGAATATTCATATGCACAAGAAAAATTATATTACTTTGGCAAAAGAAGAAGGCCTTCCACTCCTATTCTCCGGCAACATAGAAAGGAGAATTCTACTTAATAAGGGTTATAATTCTTACGCAGAAAGGATTTCGCCATACACCATGCAAACATGATTCCTTCAAGCAAAGAATTTTACTTTTCTTCTGGTTCACAATGAAAGAAATTTTGGTTTTATTCCATTTTTCTATCTTACGTACTCACTCCGTACTTTTTAAATGAGGTGAATTTACTAGACACAACGCATGCGGTTACCTCAAACGTCAACATGGCGGCAAGAAAATCAAAAAAATTTGATTTTTGTTCAAATTTCTCTCAAGCAAAACCTTCAAACACCCCCATACGCAAAAAAAAATAGCCTGAAGCAAAGAGATACTCGCTTGGTTTGTCAGTTTTCTTCTGTGGTGTATGTCGCTCTTAACTTGTAGAGTTGCGCAACTAGTAAGGCTATTCACACATATAGTGTTTTGCAGGATTTAGTCCAAAGTCGTTCCCGTGCGCCACGTTCACATAAGGAAAAATAGCTGTTGCTGTGAAAACTGCAAATCCTAAAAATCCTGGAGTACGGGAACAGGCTAAAGCTGATGCCACATAAAACTTTTGCTTCGCTTTACGTGACAGATTCGCTTTGACAGATAAGATGAATTGTATGAAAATGCACAAAGCATACCACATAGTTCATTGAAGCTGCCACGCGAAGCGAAAAGATGGCCAACTCCCATCTTTTTGCGCGCTTTGACAATCAGCCGGTTTAATATTTATTTTGTTTCGACCAAATTCAAGTATTCATGCAGAAACATAAAACTCAATTACATTGCTGATAATTTTAAAGCAAAATATCTCAAATCCACAGCAATTTTGACGAGTAAAAAAGCAGTCCAAAATTGATTTCTTGGCGTTCATTGTCGCATACAAGGGTATTATAACTTTGTTCACATAACGGTTGTTTGTAACAGGCAAAACGAATCGAGATAGATATAGACAAATGTATACATAAATGGTCAGAATGAAAAAAGAAATCGATTAAGCGGTGACTGTGCACACGATAACTCGAGAAAAAATTGAGATATCTCAACAAACTTTGGTATGCGCACTTCTTTCTGGCGCAGGACGAATGATATTGAAAATGGGAACAATCGGACAATATCCACGCCTACCTCCCATATAACGGTAATTTTCAGAAATACGAAAACTGCGATATTTTATTAACTACTGAAGATTATTTACTCAAAATTGATATTTTCAATAAGTTTTAGACGAAAAATAAGAATATTATAAATTTTTGGAGAATGGGTGTAGCCACGCCCACTTATGTTTACATGTGTATATCCTGGTAACCGCTGGTCCAATTTCTTCCAAACTTGGCACAGTTGTTGGCCTTGGTATAACCAAAGAACGTAAATCTATAAGAAGAGACAACACGTTATAATTGTAACGAGTAGGAACATCAGGAGCGTGGTTTCTCTTTTGCCCAAATGCGTTTTGTGATTGGATGAAAAGAGAAGGCACGCTCCTGATGTTCACACTCGCTACAATTATAACGTGTTTTCTCCTCTTATAGATTTACATTCTACCATACATACATGACAATAACCACGCACACATCCCATACAACGGTAATTTAGAGTAATACGAAATCTACAATAAATTAGTAAATATTAAAGCTAATTTATTCAAAATTTACGCTTGCAACAATTCTTTACCAAGAAATAAGTTTATTATAAAATTTTGGAAAATGGGCGTGGCACCGCCCACTTAT